>NC_142792.1:16225000-16512500 GCF_988280905.1 Pimephales promelas
TAGTGTTATTCCACAAGATTTATTGATAAGCTGTTTGATTTATAATTATTAAGATTATTTTCACATACCCTGCTGTGTATGAACATACAGTAGCTGTTACTCAATTTGTGTTTCCCATTTGAACGGTCAGCGTATGAGGCGCTGCTGCTTGCGCTGGGACTATTACGTTAGGCTTTAACTTCAATTTAAGAAATTATTCTCTAATCGGTTGCATATAATGTCGTGAATATATCCCTCGAATGCATACTGTAGTCCCTTTTGTCTTGCTCTCTCAGATATTTCACTTGTTCGCCGAAAATTACTAATTATCTCATTGAAATGTCTGATACCGGGTGCATCCACACTATAATAGATGGGCCAGCCGCGAAAGCTTGCCAGGCGTAGCAACAGTAACTAGGGAGGGCGGGGCTTAGCGAAGGGTCAATTCATTATTAAATTATAATATTTACAGCAGTGGCTAAAAGTGATGTCCGGCTATGTATCTGACAAAATAATTTGGCAACAAAAAGGATTTATTGTCCAATGCACAAAAAAAGGTAAAACAGGTAAAAGCAAACACTGACAACGTTATCATTTATTAATATTTCATTGTGGCTAGTTACATCGTTGAGCCGTCGAGCCATCAACGAGCCATCGATTGCATCGATCTCCGGTTTGAGGTTTGTCCCTCCTCGGCCCAATGATTTGATCATACATTCTCAGCACTGCTGACCGGGAGCAACACACAAGCCTTGTCGTTTCAGAGATACTCTGACCCAGTCGCCTTGCCAAAACAATTTGACCCTTGTCAAAGTCGCTCAGATCTGTATTCCTGCCCATTTCTGCCCATATCTAATCTACCCACCAGAGTTTAATACGTTGACTTCTTAGATGATCAATGATAGTTGCTTCACCTGTGACTAGTCATAATGCTTTGGCTCATCCTTGCTTTTGGCTCAGCCTTTTTTTTAAGAATCGTGAGTTTATAACATGATATCGCATGGATACTCGTGTTATATTGTGTTTATACAACAGTTCGACGGCACAAGCATGTAAATAAATGAGAAACAACAACCCTCTTTTGTGCAGAACCACTTCCATCCGCCACGGATTCAAATCTCAAGATGACAGTTTGACATTTGAGTCCATTCTAAAACGTCACTTTAGAACTAGTAATGCTACGTTCACGCCAGAAGCGAATAGCGCGTTAAATTCACGTCTACCGCGTCTAGACCACTTTGTGTTAATTCGCGCGTCAAGAGCGAAACTGACGTGTGTAAAATCAAAAGTTTGAAGTGAAATTTACACACGTCTCACGAGTCAAAAGCAAAACCCGTTGGCGGCCATCTTTTTTTGATGGTCAAGCATTCATCGAGAGAACTAGAACAGCGGCATGGGGATCATCGTCACCGTATTTGTGTCCACCGGACCCTTCGGAGGCAAACCATTTGGCGAGTTTCACCATTTTTTCTCTCTCAAGTCCAGACACGAACTTGTGCACATGTATTTTGGTTGTCTTTATATCGTAATACTATTTCATTTAATCTAGATATGGAATGAATAACATTCAATACAAAATGAACATGTCTCGTATATAGAAATAAAGGTTTAAGTGATAAAATATTTGCTTTGTTGTGCATTAGAACCACACCAGGCATTTAGTCATATTACAAAGTAATTTATTAAAGCATCAGGACACTTCACCACACGAGCAAGCAGCTAGGCTCCTGATTGGTTAACGTGGTGCGAATTGACGCCAAAGTTCAGATTTTTTAACTCGGACGGCCGGCGTGAATTCGCGTCAAACGCATGAATGCACAAATGGCACTAACTAAATCATTCGCGCATAACGTGCCAGACGCTCAATTCGTGCCGTTCACACGAACTTGACGCGCGAATGAGGCGTATTCATGTCTTCCGTGCCGCGCTCTACGCCTCATTCGCGCCGCAGGAATTTTTTAAGCGCGTAACGCATCTTTGCAATGACTTGACATTGAAATCATTCGCGCCTGACACGCTATTCGCGTCCGCTGTGAACGCACCATAACAAAGGAACGTTGAGTCGCTTCACTGAAGCTTATTGTATAATATTATGAGAGAGATAGACTGGCGAGTACACTATCTGCATCTAGCTGATATTCCTTATAATCACAAGTTGTTTACCTGTATATAACATATTACTTATTGATAAATAACATTTAATAGTTAAATAAAAAAAATTAAGTTCTGAAACTATGCCCTTAGCCAAATCAATTTGCTCTGGAACAAGAAATAGATTAATAAGTTTCCTTATATAAGTATAATATAAGTTTCCTAAATAATATATAAGGTCTAAATAACTACATTACTGCCTTAAAACTCTTAAAGCAGCACTATGTCGTTTTTTCAACGTTTATAATATTTTTTCCAAAACCCTTGAGATGGTATATCGACTTACAATAGGTTGAATGACAGGTCTGCCATAGCCTGACAGTGTCTGTATTGCTTTTACTGGCACTCTGTAACTTCAAGGTTCGGGTAGGAACCAGAGCACAAAATTCGACTGCTTTATGGCATATGTCCTCAAATTCCGACGCAAGAGCCCAACGAGCGTTTTTTTTTTTTTTTTTTTTTTTACCTCTGTATGTTGTCATGGCTGATGCCAGTCACCTGAATGACGCCTTGGGCTCTGCATGTTATATTGACGCTAAAGGGTGCCATGTGCGTAGTAGTTCGAAAAAATTTCATATGGCGTCACCTATATGACGCCAAAGGATGAGAACGGGCTCAACCATGACAGATTTTACGACAGTAGTAGAAGACAATACTGTTCCCTAACTGTAGGGGGACACCGAGAGCAAAATTTCCAAAAGAACAGAATGCTGCTTTAAAACTACATTCAGTGACACAACAACAGTAGTATTTGAGAAATGATGGTGGTTTACTACTTGTCCGGCATGACTCTCTGTGAGAAAAGTGGAGTGATACAAACTAATCAAGTTCTGATAATGATATCGCACGAAAACCTTTTTTTTTTCATGATTGAGTGTGTAGTCCAGTGGTTTGATGACACACGGTGTGTTTGGGTGAAAGATCACAAGAGTCAGACAGATGGGCACACAGTGGGGAATATATAAGCTGCTACACTTTCCTGAACACACACACACACACACACACAGCAGCAGTGAATGATATTTAATTTTAAACACAAAAATATTGCAACTACATTTAACGGAGCGCACGCACACACTCGGAGACAATCTCGACCAGGCGAAACCTTGAAACCAATTCAGACGGTGAAATTGTCCAAGTTATATACAGAAAACATACTGACACACACTCGACGGTGGAAATGTTTTAAACAACTCAATCAAATAGGGCAATAGGGATATATAAGGAGTGTCTCGACACTAGATTTTGTGTCCATGTTAGTAGTACAATAAATGTTTAGTTATTTTGTTTACTTTTGCTATTTTTTTATTATGTTTTACAAATAAACATGATTAAATTAGCCATCACAGAACTTTGTACATCTCTACAGAACCAGAATGCCTCAAATTCAACAAATACCCAAGCCTAACCCAACATGTTTAAAATCCATTTAGCATATGCAATTTTTCCATCAAAATAAGATTCAGATTACATTTGGACCTGTTCATACGCGACTGTTATTGCTGTATACAAATGTCTAGTGACCAAAAACTTCAACGACAAGCATATTGCCAACACTAAACTGATCTTGTAGAGTGAGAGCAGTCTTCAGTGAACTGAATTAATGTACAATCACATAATGAGAGAGAAAGAGAAGGAGATGAATTCGTTCACAGCTGGAGGACACTTTAACAGACATGTCCTACATTAGCCTTCACACACACACACGCCGTTCAGAGGCGGCCTGATTATGGCAGCGATTGATATGATAATCTCATGTGACATCTTTGGTCTGCCGTGGGCTAAAGAGTTCAGAATAGGAAAAACGAAATTTCGAACTAAACAAAAAGATGATAAGATAACAATGAGAGTAAACACAGACACTAAAAGCAAGAATACAGTCCATCTGCCAACACTATTATGTTCTCATCAAATAAATCTTGTTTTGACTGTATGGGCAACCTTACATTTCATTTTATTACAAAGGACAGTAACCTTCCATACTGTTTCATGCACACACACACACACACACAGTCTGGTTTGCTATTTCGCTATTTTTGTGGGGACTCGGTTATATTTGAGATTTTTTAATTTAGAGGTATTGGACATATATCACCAGCATGTGTTAACTTTTCCATTGTCGAACACTGAAGTACAGTTAATCTTTAAAAATATGTTTCTCAAAGTTCAAAATGATTTGGGATATTTTATTTTTGTATAATATGATGTTGTAATGCCTAAATTCACTTACAAAATAATAAATCCATTTTTTTATTTATTTATTAATTTGATAAAAAATTGTTTAGAATTTTAATATCTGCCATTTACTGGTTATCAGCCACAACATTATTTTAATTTAAAATAAATAACAAATAATTATTGTTGGTCTCGAACTGATATTTTTTTTTAATCTTACCAACCCCAAATTTTTTAATGTGACTATTTTGAGTTCGGATTTCGAGCGCAAGGGCTCCAGTTTCACGACTACATCGCTCGCTACGTCATTGAGCGCAAACTATAAACTCATTACCGTTTCCTCAACCCGACTTCATACATTTTCCTGAATTACCACCCCTAACAAAAGGAAAGCAGATTAAAAACTTGAAACTGTCGTCGTTTGAGTGAGGAATTCTCTGCCTCGCTAGTGTTCAGAGAGAGACAGACATGAGCAGATAAACAAACACTCACCCCAGTTAAGGTCTTTATGTTGTGCAGTGCATTCTGGGCCTCCAGGGCAGCTTTCCGTGTGTAGAATGTGACAAAACAGCACCCTGGGAAACAGACAGAGAGAGAGAGAGAGAGAAAGAAAGAGAGAAGTAAGCATTTTAAGCATGCAATAAGCCAAGTGAATTTGATCTTTTTCTTTTCGTCTCACTACCTGCTGAGAGAGAATACAATCTCACTGCTGTCACACAGATCTCTGCCAAACTACACCACAGAAAAGATGAGGGGTGAGGGAGAGAAAGAGAACCGAAGTGAGAGGAAAAAGCCTAAGATTTGGCGCTTAATAAACAGCCATGTGGAACGGCATTTTGGACCAATGAGATTTCACTGTGGGCGGGGCTACCCACATATTCTGTGTGTGAAATCGCATACTGTTCGAGCAGGTGCAAGAACTGAATTTGGATTTACTTAATGGTGGTTAAAAAAGTATCAATGTGTGTAGTATGAATCCACCATGGTATTTATCATGTGACCAACCCTTGTCAGTTACGTCGCTGCACTGCCATTAATTAATCCTCTCCCATGGCCTCATGGGATAGTAAAGCATCCATTGTATGTGTACTTCAGAATCTCGATGGTAGTACACAATATTCTTACCAGTCATTCCAGAACATTTCGCCAACTGTTTTTCGAATACTATATATTCAGACATACCACTCTTTTAGCGTACTGTTTTTCGTGTCCTATATAGTAGGGAAGTGTTAGGCCCCGTCCACACTACTGCATTTTCGTTTCAAAACAGAGACCTTTTGCTACGTTTGCACCTCCCGTCCAGACTAAAACGGGAAAAACGAAGAACGGAGAAGTTTAGAAACGCTGCAGCACCGTTTTGCGTTTTGAATCTCCGGAGGGCGTTTTAGTGTAGACGAGGCAAAATGGAGGATTTCGATTTCAGTTCATTTTGATCGATTTCGATTTTAATTCGTTTCGATCGATTTCGATTTTAATTAATTTCGATCGAATTAGATTTTAATTCATTTTGATCGATTTCGATTTTAATTCATTTTGATCAATTTCGATTTTAATTAGTTTTGATCGATTTCGATTTTAATTAGTTTTGATCGATTTCGATTTTAATTCATTTCAATCGAATTCGATTTTAATTCATTTTGATCGATTTCGATTTTAATTCATTTTGATCGATTTCGATTTTAATTCGTTTCGATCGATTTCGATTTTAATTCATTTCGATCGATTTCTCTCATGTCATTTGCTTATGAATCAGACTAGGTCACGTCAGGTTTTTCTGTGTAGCCTGTGAGGCCAACCAAATGCAAAGGTGTGTTTTTATTGTTGTGTTACACAGACATTGCTGTTATTGTTGACTAAAACCAAGACTAAAACAATTTTCATTAATTTAAATATACAGAGTCCCAAGGGGGGACCTCTGCAAAAATAAAAATATACAGAGTTTCACATGCTCACGAAAAACTTTCCTTCATCAGAAAAATAAAAACAACTATATGTACAGTGTGTGTCCTTGAATGGGCATTGGAGTGCAGAAGCGCACATACACACCGACTAACAGAAAGAATCAGCTGGGATCTTTGAATGTGTGTGTGTGCGTGCGGCTAAAGCAAGCTGAGAGTGCTTGCATGTTTTATTTAGAGAGAAAAGAGAAGAGGAACAAGAAAAAAAAGGGTGAACTGAATCCCCTTTTTACTGCCAGGGAGGATTTTGGCAGGATAAACTAAGGACTCACTCATCCCTGGCAACAGTGAAGTCCAGTCTATGGCCAAAACAACCCTGTTTACCAGTGTTACACACACACACACACACACACACACACACACACACACACACACACACACACACACACACACACACACACACACACACATCAGTAAGAGATCATACACATTTAAACTCCCAATATGCCTGAAACATTCCCATCAGTCAACATTGAAAATGGTCGTGGTCGGGGGGCTGAATAGTTCTGGGCCATTAACACAAAGGTTGCAGGTTCAATCCCAATTAAGTGTGACCCAGGAACTGAAGTGTTTATGAGATCCCAGTTCAGATCGATCATCATTGTGCCTGAAGATAAACACTGACCCCAGGGGTCTCAAAAACTTAAACTAGGATACCATAGGAACCTCAAAACGCAAGTATCTACTAAATGAACACGTAGTCTTAGCCTCAGAGCGTTTTCTGACTGTCCAAATAATGTTTTACGCAAAAATAAGAGCTTTCTAAAAACTGTGAACTTAAAGGCCTGTTCAATAAAAGGATGATAACTATAATGGTTTACGAATCCAGTCCACACCTCAACTATAACATTAACAGAAAGGAAGAAATATATCGTTGGAATCGCTATACAATTTAAAAAATGTTCAAGAATGAGCTTTAGTTAGGACCAGACTTTATGACTAAATATATTTAAGGTTATAAATGATAGACAACAATTTGGTTACACAAACAAGATGTCCTATACGTATGAAACACTTATGAAAGATTCGATATAGGGGGAGTGTGTTCACATGCGTTTTGTGTACAGGGGTTTGAGTTAATACCACATGAGCCTAAACACTCCACCGCAACTCTAACAGTAATACTACATGAGCCCATAATACTCCATAGTGTTGAGTAACCCTCCACTGAATCAAGACCTGAAACACAATGTACAGTTTAGTAAGACCAGTGAAGGTAAAGATGAAAGTAAAGAAATGAGATAGCTATGACAGATAAGCCATGTTCAAACCTGTTGTAAAATAGCTGATATCCACAAACTTGTGACCTAACATTATTCATGTACCAATGTACAATGTTGCTTAACAAACTACAGTACAGAGCTAGGAAGGGGAAAATAATGATGATAATTAATATTATTAGACTTTAATTAATAATATATTATATACATAATGTGATAGAGAGAGAGAGAGAGAATCAGCCTATTTCACATGCAATGTAGCGGACATAAGGCTGTGATATTAGAGGTATACTGCCCTAACAAAAAACAAATATAGTAAAATGGTAGTGGACTTGATGGTAAGCAACTTTCACTGACATATCTTTTACATTGTTTTGTCTTAAAGTAGTAGTTCACTTTAAAAAAAAAAATGCTGATAATTTACTCATCCACATGTCATCCAAGATATCCATGTAATTCTTTCTTCAGTCGAAAAGAAATTAAGGTTTTTGATGAAAACATTCCAGCTTTTTTCTCCATATAATGGACTTCAGTGGGAACCAAATGGTTCAAGGTCTAAAAGACAGTTTCAGTGCAAACTGCAAACTCTTCAAAGGGTTTTAAACGATTCCAGATGATGAATAAGGGTCTTATCAAGCGAAATGATCGCCCATTTAATAAATAAATAACAAAGTTTAAGTTTTATAAGCTCAAATGCTCGCCTTGCTCTGCTCTGTGATGCGCGTTCGTGACTCTCCTGTTCAAACTCTTTCATCAAAATGAAAAAATCTTTTCCCGAGTCAACTCGTTCATTCTGTTCGTTGAATGAACCAAATGACACGAAAAAAGATTCGTTCATTTTGATAAACGAGTTAGATCGTTTGGCTTGATAAGACCCTTATTCATCGTCTGGAATCGTTTAAAGCCCTTTGAACAGTTTGCAGTTTGCACTGAAACTCTCATTTGGACCGTGAACCGTTTGGTTCCCACTGAAGTGCATTATATGGAGAAAAATCCTGAAATGTTTTCATCAAAAACCTTAATTTATTTTCGACTGAAGAAAGAAAGACATGCACATCTCGGATGACATGGGGGTGAGTAAATTATCAGTGAAAGATTTTTTTTTTGGTGAACTACTCCTTTAAGATGCACACCAGTAATGTTTTTTTTTCTAAGGCACATTTATAAAAGCTATACATTATCCTAATTGAACTAAGGTCTAATCCAGGCTTAATCTAAACCCTGTCTATGGAATCAGACCATAGATATCCAAAAGCTTTTAAAGTGCTGCCTTCAAAACAAATCTAATACGCTTGTATGAAACAGTCAGCCAATAAGATCTTGTTCGTGCTTGTGTTGTCAGCAAAAGTGAAGGAAATGAAGCCTCTCTGGACTCTGCCAACGACTCATTCCTTGGCTGTTGAGAGCGGTTTGTGTTTAATCGTGTTCCAACACTGGAAACTTTTGACAATCCCAGGCAAAGAGGTCAGAACCGTCGTGTTTTCCACATCCGTACGTGGCAGGACTGCTGACGTACGGTCTGAAAGCCCGAGTCTCACCTGAGACGGATAAGACAGGATAAAACCACGAGCCGTACAACCGCCTCAAGAGCTCCGTGACCGTTCGTACTCGTGCTGAGACTCGCTGACGGGAGGATTTCATAATATCATCATATTGATGGACAAAACCAACCGCCTTTAACGTTTTACATCTCGTTTCACTCAAAAACGCGCCATGTTATGGAAGTATAACAGGGATATGGTTTTCGTGTTGACTGTAAACGAAAATTACTTCCCAGATTCCGTATTTGATCCGTTATACGAGACAGTCTATCCAATGCCCTAAAGTTATGGACTCAATACCATGAAAACACACACACATATATTTGTTAGAATACATTTTAATACATTAGCACAGCACATCTACATTTGGCCTTAGAAGACACACACACACACAAACGCTCTTATATCATTCTGCGGCTGTGCTACGTGTCCAGGGACTGAAAAGGATGCTCACACAAACACATCCATTCATCTTGTGAGCGTGTAGGCGTGCGTATGTGTGTGTATGTGTGACGGACTTCAAAGGCAGACAGGAATACATCTTTACTAAAGAACCCCAGCTGCTCAAGGCCATTTAGCCCTGGACCGCTCTCGCATCACTCAATCAACAAGGGACGGTCTGTTTCTATGTGTGTGCGTGTGCGAGGACCGTTCTAAATTGTAGCCCTGCTCTGATAAACAATTCCTGCTCTTCACCTCTGGGTGCATTTATATTCTACGCCTTGTTTCTGGTCTCGCACACACACACACACACACACACACGCTAGGCAGGCGATCAGTGATGCCGTCTGTTCGGATGCACCTCCCTGCTGATGATCAGGCTACGGCGGCCAGGCAGGGACACACACGGGGTGGAGGACGCGACGTCCCACTATGAATTGGCACAGCATGTGTGTGAATGTAGATTACACCGCTGGGACTGAAACTCAGGAGTTATACACTCTCGCTGGGATGTCTTTGCGAGTGTGACTACTTTTACTTTGGGTGCTGGTGCCCAATCTGTAACAGTTCGGAACATGTCCACCGAAGATAAGTTGGATCTGGGTTGGAAGAATATCCAGAAAGCACTAACGTCAGTGGCACGGGCGTAGGATATTGTCCTCAACTGTGTGAAGCTAACAAAACCACAACTCAAGATAAAAAATTGATTGCTTTCAATATAATTCAGCCAGCCAATTCATTATTCCTGTCCATCTTAAAAAAAAAAATACAAAAAAAAAAAAATATATATATATATATATACACACACACACACACATATATATATATATATATATATATAATACAAGTTTGTTTATTATATTCTAAATATTTATTGCATTTGTATAAATATTAGTGCTGTCAATCGATTAAAAAATAAATGAATCACCTTTTTTTCTGGAATTAATTGCACCTAAGTTATTAATATATAAATTAATGTAAAAACAACGAAAAGACAGTAGCCAATATTTTAAATATTTGTTAAATTGCATATATTTTTTAAATGAAATAAGGCCAGTCTCCAGTTACCACCAATAATGCTACTGATGTCTCTATGAAATAGATTTTTTTTGATTATCCTTAAAGACAAACAGCAGCAGGTTTAATGGGCTTCCGTCACTTTAAGCCCTGCCACACATAACGCGGATCCCATTTTCTCTTTATGTTCATTTAACACTTCATGTAATGCATCCTCAACAAAAAGTACAAAAATTGACAGCCCTAAAATATATCTTAAAATACATTTTTTGTATAGTTACATTATATATGACATACATGAACTGATGTGTGCATGAATATTATTTGTATTTGAATATTTTATTTTAATTAATTAAATAAATTAGGGCTGTCAGTTAAACGCGTTATTGACGGCGTTAACGCAAACCCATTTTAAAGGCGTACATTTTTTTATCGTGCAATTAACGGTCTTTTTGGCCTAGCAAACTTTGTAGTGTTTCACATGCTTTCGCAATATGACGCGGCATGCACGTTTTGTTGCTTCGTCGACCAAAGCGCAAGCGGACCTAGCAAGCCGCACACACTTGTTTGGGCTTGCGAGCCGGCCAAATAGTTGATTAACGTTGCGTTTTGAGTGGATGACGAGCGTGAGATACTTTACTAAAAAGTTGCCAAATGGTTCAATTGACAAGACCAAAGCGATATGAGTGTTTTGTCGTTGTGAACTGAGCTATCATCATCGCAGCACATCCAATCTGAAATACCACTTGATGGCCAAGCACACACACACACACAGACACACACACAGCTGATGCGAATTCTCCACCCCCTCATCAATATCAGGACCTCGTCAGTATTTCTATTTCACAGTATGCCAACGTTGTTTTCAATAAAAAAACATTTGCACAAAGCAAGCCGATCCACTTATCCATGTTGATTAAAATGAGAAAAAATTATGTGAGAAAAAGAAATCAAGAGACAATTAGAATAGATAAATATGCGCGATTAATCGCGAGTTAACTACGACATTAATGCGATTAATCGCGATTAAATATTTTAATCGTTCGACAGCACTAAAATAAATACATTTCAGATGTTGGAAGCAATTTCCAAAATAAGTGCAAAAGTGTTTTACTTAGTTAACTTAGTATGTGTGTGAGCTTGAGTAAGATCTCAGTTTGTCCAATGTACTGTATATGTTGCTTTAAGACACTTCGAATTGAGTCCTGTTAACTGACACGCTTTTCTTAACGTAATCTGCCTATTAATTGGTCATTTCAAAAGGTGGAAAGACTGACCTTGGAGGGGAGAAAATGGAAAACCAAAACCTTTTTAGAGAAATTCAGTTCTAATTGGTGGACGCCACAGGGAAAGACCGTGCCAGAGAGACAGGAGGGAAGTTAAAGCTCACCTTGCGACTTTGTTGGTGGAGAAATCTTTCAATACGCTCTAATTTAACAGCCGGAGCCACGTACAGACGACCTTTTCCTAAATGAAAATGGGTCTGAGTGGAGCCGAAGGCTAGCGGCGGCCATTACTGCCCAACGGCTGTGTCAGAGGCCTTGATGAAGCTGGACCTGAGAGAGGCACTCTAACTGCAGCTAACTGAACTACAGGAGCACTCATCACCCCGTCTGAAAGCCAATCACACACCTCGGCTCTGACGGACGTACCCGTCGCAATGCCTGCGTGTGTGCGAGAGAGTACAGGACTTGAGTAATGCTCTCCCACTCGGCCCTGACTCATCCTCCATAAGAGCGAGAGGATGGGCGGCATTGTGAACGTGTACATGCCATCTTCCTGTCTGCGTGTTAACATCTCCACAGAACCGAGGTTAACGCCTACGCTTCGGCGCTATTCTGAAACCAGGCGAGCTACTTCGCTGTCTACCGCCTACATAGGCACCATCGGAACCACAACTGAACCTCATAAGTGACTGGATTGGAACATTACAGCGCTCTAAATGATCATATATCTGAGGACGTGAACGGCACAACAATGTCGTAATAATCAAAAACTCTTCTCAGACTTTTTGAGTTCAGGCCGTGCATATATTACAATATGCAGTGGACGCTAACTGATAATAATTACGCTTTAACTATTAATGTTGGTGGTAATTCGTTTGTATGCGTTTCACAAACTGCTTATGATGAATAAAGATAAAGCTAAACCATGAAAACGCACCTGATTTAGACGGTTAATGATGAATCATGCTAGTGCGACCAAGCTACATTACCCATCATTCTCTGCAGCAGCACAAGAATACATTCACAATACAATATAGCATTAATTGCACACTTGTGTTTTTCGTTTCTTTTTTCATTGACCTTTGCATTTTGCAAAGTGCCCCATTATGCTGATTTAAGGGTTCCTAACGTTGTTTTGTATTGAGAGACTGGGAAAGAGAAAGATTTGGATAGAGGATCCAAGGCAGAAACAGACAGACAGGAAGTAAAGAAGCAAAACAGGAAGCCAGAAGCTAACACGTTACACATGTGAGTAGGTTAGGCTGCGATGGCGTGTGTGATGCATTAAAGACAGGAAACGCACGCTACCTTTGCTCTGTGGTGGGTTCTGACTGCGATCTCGCAGTATGTTGATCTGGTAGACGGCTCCATACGGCTCAAACAGCTCCTTTAACTCTTTCTCGGACCAGGAGCGAGGGATCTGACCCACAAACATCTTAATGGCGTCCGGATCAGGCTGGTCCGAGTGTTCCAGGGCGCCATTCATCTTCCCAGCTGTACCGTTACTATAGAGAGAGAGAGAAAAAAAACCAAGTGTTATGGAGTGTAAACAATGGGTATGTTTACACGACAACGATGTGCTTAAAATGGAAACGTTTTTCCTTTGATTTTTCCGCGTAAAGACGTCAGACTTCATACTTCTGCTTTAATTTCGCTTCTGTACTCAGTCAGCGATGTCTCTTCGTTTTCCTCCATCCTGAAAACAGCTGGCCCAATCAACGAACAGAGGGCGGGCTGAGAGCTGTGACGTAGACGCTGAGCGTCGAGTTTAAGATTGGGGAAATCGAAAACGACTGCGGATATGGAGACACGGAATGCAATTCGCTCTGTTGTGGAGAATATTCCTGGCATTTGCAAACTGAAGCCCGACCAAGAAGAGTGTTTGTTAAAGGAATACTCCACTTTTTTTTTGGAAATAGGCTCATTTTACAACTCGCCACAGAGTTAAACAGTTGAGTTTTACCGTTTTCGAATCCATTTAGCCGATTTTCTGATATTTAGAAGAATATCAGTAACCAGACAGTTTCTGGTCTCAAAATACACTATGGAAGTCAATGAGACCAAAAACTGTCTGGTTCCTGATATTCTTCTAAATATCAGAAAATCGGCTGAATGGATTCAAAAAATGGTAAAACTCAACTGTTTAACTCTGGGGGAGTGGTAAAATGAGCCTATTTCCAAAAAAAAAGTGGAGTATCCCTTTGAACATTTTGAATGGAAGTGATGTTGTGGCCGTACTCCCGACAGAGGGAATATCTCGGTCTCTTTTATCTGTCGAGTTTGAACTAGCACTCTTTTGACAGGTCAGTGTCTCCTTTCTTTTCCAGTTCTTAAATATCGCCATGTCATGCTGTAACCTTGCAATTAAGTTGCAGCATTTCCGACAGACTCGAGATGAACAAATTCGAGATGTCTTTAACAGAACTAATCCTAACTTTGACAAAGTTGGCTGCAAATATTTTCCTGGTTCTCTCTACTGTCAAATATTAGTTAAGAGGCCCCGATTGTGCCGTGGATGTGTAGCTTAGCTTATCTACAAAAGTTGTTCACAGCCATGTGCACTCCGGTATTTCGCTCGAAGGTTTCGTTTTCGCATCATATATGTGTTTACAGGTTTAGTTTGATGCGCGCATAAACAAACGTTATGTGATTGGCTTAAGGGTAACCAATGATTTTATACTTCAGACAAGTGCCACCCCCTCACGATAAAGAAAACACTTTTCAATGATTCCACTCCAGACTTTGTCTATGAAGCAGAGTAAAGTAGCAGAGTTTGGTATTACCAGGCTAAAAGACGACACCATTGTCAAAACAATCTCCACTCACACGAATCTACGAAAATGACTAGAAACGCTGTATTCTGCCACCAGGCCAGTAGATGGCGATGAAACACTATAGACTGATCACATAATACGCATGAGCATGACGTCATCGCATTCAGAGATTCGCGTTTTTGTTGTTTACATGGAGAATGTTTTCAAAAACTTGCACTTTGACATAGATATATACACTAGAGTTCATTGGAACAAATGCGTCGATAGAGCCGCCATCATGGAACAGGGGAGCCCCATAAGCGTCAATGTAGGCAAAGCTCTAACTAACAGAAATAAAAGCAGCATAAATCGTCATGAATGCGATTTTCTATTTTTTTGGTTCATTCAAATGGTCAGACGTATCATTGAGTCTAGAGAAAAAAAAACATTCTTCCTAGTTCAAATTTCATTTGTGTAAACATCCATACGCAGCACAAAAGTCTTAAAATCCATGCATTCGAAGTACAGGCGGAAATAGCAGCGTTATAGCTACTTCCTATGACAAGACGCCTGTTCCAAGATGGCGGCGGTTTTGATGCATGCTTAGAACCCCAAGGCAACGTCTATTTATCTATCTATGGCACTTTGAAACAGTTTCCAAAACTTTGCGTTTTCAAGGCACCCAAAACGCCGTTGAACTAATGGCCCAAACGCATAAAAAGTTTGACGTGTAAACAGCCCCTAAGTATCCCGTGGTCTGAAAACACTGGAAGATGGTGAGAGAGAGGTTGGTCTCCAAGCTCACAGCAAGATCAAATTTGAGCCGGACAGATCGACAACTGCTCCTCATTAAAACAGGAAGACACCGAGACACAAATGCTGATTAAAATCACAACAGTGCTATTACACTCAGCATGAGTGCTGTATTGTTTGTGTGTGAGTGTGTTGATGTTGTGTTTACCATCCTGAGCAGTTACACATCTGACTCTGTTCTGGGTTCAACAAGTTTACTTACCATCACAACAAAAATAACACGTTTTCAGCACATTTACAATGGGGGCTTATTAGGCAAGGATTGCAAATTATAAATATACACAGTGTTTGCTTACTAAACGTCTCTGTGCAACATTATATATAATTTGTAAACTCATGTCATGAGGATGCCCCTTAGACTTCCATTGTAAGAGAATTACTGAAACAAAATTCTGAAAAACAAAACAAAACTGAGAGACGCGTCTAAATAGTTTTAATGGCATGTCACAAATGCTGTTCATAAAGCTTCAGCGTGAACTGAGCTCAGAATTTTGCCATCTTCAGCCACTGAATTTAACAAACTCGTGACATGATAAAAATGGCTGAGCTGAGTCAGGGTGCGAAACAGATCTGTGTGACCCCTAGACGCCCATGATGCTGGTTCAACGAGTTCATGAGGAATTTCTTTCTATCTGTTTTAGTTCCAGATGAAAGCACTCAAAGAGAGAATTATCCCCCCCTACACACACACACACACATTCACAAAGTTCCACATTTCCTTTTCCCCAGCTAACAAATAACAAAACGAGTGAACCAAGCTTGAACAAACTACTTTTTTTTTCAGCTTTGGTTTGCTGATTGAAGGCCAACCTGCCTTTTGCCCTTCAACTGATATGAAAATAAACGAAAATCTAATAAATAAATACTTCTGTTCTCAGTGAAGAAGTGTAATAATTTCCTCATGAGACTAATTATCGCAGTAAGCATTCTGTGAGGAAGCCTTCTCCGCCTGTTTCAAGATAACTGCTCAAATTTCTTCCCTTCGAAACATGCATCACTCCAAGGACATTTTGACATGAATTAAGCACTATTCTCTTTACAAATAAGAAGTGATTTCTTTTCTCAATAAAATGTGCCAGTTTCTCCGTTTAAATGTTCTTGAGGAAATATATAGATTTCAGGAACAGATTTTTGACATGTATATATATATATATATATATATATATATATATATAGGCCTATATACAGTATATACTTGTGATTAATCACATCTATTATAAAAGTTTGCATATAGATAGATAAATAGATAGATGATAGATAGATAGATCATAGATGATATATACTGTATATATATATATATATATATATAGATAGATAGATAATCGATAGATAGATAGATAGATAGATAGATAGATAGATAGATAGATGATCGATAGATAGATATATGATCGATAGATAGATAGATAGATAGATAGATAGATAGTTAGATAGATAGATAGATAGATAGATAGATAGATAGATAGATAGATAGATAGATAGATAGATAGATAGATAGATAGATAGATAGATAGATAGATAGATAGATAGATAGATAGATAGATAGATAGATAGATAGATTTGACAATTTTGATAGATCGGTTAGACAACACTATCTATCTATCTATCTATCTATCTATCTATCTATCTATCTATCTATCTATCTATCTATCTATCTATCTATCTATCTATCTATCTATCTATGTATAGTGTTGTCAACCCGATTAGTCATGACTAATCGCACACACACACACACACACACATATACTGTATATATATATTAAATGCCAATGTACTTTTTAAAAATCACATTAAAAATGCCATTTATCAATTGAAGCAAGTTATAAAGAGAGGGTGAACAACTACTGTTTTTACTTTAAGAAACAAATCTATAAATGTATAAAACTAGCATTATGCTGTAAATGTACAATGTTAAGGTAAAAACATTTTTTTATATACATTTTTTTATTGCCCAGCACACAAATCGTCTGAATCCATCCGAAGGCCTGTATATGAATATGTGTACTGTGTCTGAGTTTACACATGCAGTATTTACAGATTAGAAGTTAAAACAGCCATGAAGACAAGCGACAGATAAAGAGAAAAAGGTTGGAGGTAGAGAGAACAGACACCGACCTCTGGACTCGATTCATCCATCTCTTGCAGAAGGACCCTATTCTCTCCGCGGAGACGCCCAAATCTTTGATCGACTTAAAGGACATTTCTGCATGCGCCGCGGGAAAAGCCGCCCGCTCGGGTCCCCACGGCAACCGCTGCTCAGCTACCCCCACCCCAATAAATCCCCCGGCAGTTACCACAGTGATAAGGGTGCCCCTTGCCACCGATCAAAAAGCAAAAATGGCGAAAAAAGCGAGCATGACACAGGCACGGAGGCCAAGAGCCAGGAACTCACTCTGATACACAGAGAGAGGGATGGGACTGCGAGTGTCAGGGTGTTGTGCGTGTATGTGTGCGCTTGTGTGTCACAATTAGTAATTGTTTCGTTCGACAAGGCTCGACTGCAGGAATACAAAGGCACAAGTCACAGGAAGCCTGTAACAGTGTGCTGTAGGGCACTCGCACACACTGGCCTGCGGTTGGGAATCAAGAACCAGTTCTATAAAAAAAAAAGAGCTGGAATCGAATTAGTTTCATGACATTCAATTTCAGTTCTCAAACATTATATGTATTCTTAGATGGGACACTACACTGAAATAGTTAATGCCATTACAGCAGGATTCATTATTTGGTGCTAAAAGAATCAACAATGAATGCTTATGTGGAATCATACATTTCTTACAATTCCCTGCAAAGGACTAAATGCTTGTTCACACCAATAACTATAAAGATAACCATAATGATAACTATATTAGCTTTCACACCAGCAGACAATATCATTCTGTTTATTATTAGCGTGCTGCAGTTTTGTCGTCTGCCACTTCAATGCTTAAGCTTTATAAAGTTATAAAGATGGATTTTGATTGGTTGTCAATGTTTTTATCGTTCATCAGCTGTAAAAAAAAAAAGTTCCTCCATTCCTTGCTGTTACCTGGCGTTATAGTTGTAGAGTGCTATTTTTATCAATTTAGAACGATTTTTAGGACTATATCCTACTTGTTTTCGTTGAACTTATCAATCATTGGTGTGAACTAGGGCTGAAACGATTAGTCGACAATAAAAAATTGTCGACAAATATCTTTGTTGTCGAGAAGTCGAAGTCGAAGTCCTAATGTAAGGCCGTGCGATATCACGATTTGACCACTACGGCACTGTGGCGCTAGATTGTAATGCAGCCCTTTACAAAATCTATTGCACTCTCAGAAAAAAAGGTGTCACTGGGGCTGTACCTTTTCAAAAGGTAAACTTTTGTCCATTTCATGAGCTAATAAGTACATTTTAGGTGTTAATATGTACATTTTAGGCCCTAATATGCACATTTTAGGTGCCAATATGTCCATTTTAGGTGGTAATATGTCCATTTCAGGAGCTAATATGTCAATTTCATGAGCTAATATGTCCATTTTAGATGGTAATATGTACATAGGTACTAATATGTACATTTTAAGTGTAAATATGTACATGTTAGGTGCTAATATGTCCATTTTAGGTGGTACTATGTACATTTTAGGTACTAATATGTACATTTTAAGTGTTAATATGTACATTTTAGAAGCTAATATGTTCAGTTTAGGTGCTAATATGTCAATTTCATGAGCTAATATGTCCTTTTTAGGTGGTAATATGTCCATTTTAGGTGCTAATATGTACCACTAAGGTACCAATATGCAGCCTTTGGGTACAAAAGTGTACCTTATGAAAGGGTACAGCCCCAGTGGAGCGCTAATTATGACAGAGTGCAAACAAATCCGAACTAGCAAGGTTTGGGAAAGGTTCACAAAACTTAAAACCAACAATGCTGTCATGTGCAATACATGCAAGGCAGAACTTGCTTTTCACAGGAGTACAACATGCATGTTGGAGCACTTAAAGAGGAAACATCCCAGCAAAAGAAGTGTCGGTGAGTGTTCTCCAGCTAACGTTTACTAACTAGTGGTAACGTAAACCTGTTTCAGTTCTAAGAAAAGCAGTGGGCCTATTAAACAATGCTTAGAGAGCAAGTAAGTGATCCGAGTTGGACTGCAATCTGAAAACTGTTGAGAATGACCTGTTTAGTTGGCTCAAAGTTCATTAAAACAGCTATTTCAAAAGCTGAACTGATTTTTTTATATTACAGTAAGAATATGTATAACTCAATGTTTTATCTAATCGAAAAAGCTGAATAATCGTTCCAAACTTACTGATTAGCCAGCAAAAATAATCGACGATTAGTCGATTAATCGTTTTAATAAACGTTAGATTAATCGATTATCAAACTAATCATTGGTGCAGCCCTAGTGTGAACAGACCTTAAGGAGAGAAGCCACTGACAGTTTAAACAACTTTATTTGGACCATCTTTCTTTCACTCATCTGTGCTGACAAGGTAGAAATAAGAAGAACCAGACACAAGGTGAAAATAAAGGTGTTTGTGTGTGTGTGTGTGTGTGTGTGTGTTTGTCTGTCTGAATGTAAGTCCTAAGGCTTAGATTAAGTTGTCAAGTGGATCCACTACTGCCATAGCATTCTATCTCTCTCTCCTTTCTACCTCTCTCAATTTAAGTCAATTGTCTGCCTTAATGGCTTAACTAGACCTTCCATCAGCCTGGGCTGCTCTTAAGGTGTGTGTGGGGGGATTGCTGATGTAAGGAACTCTGATAGGCCGCAGGCTCACACACACACACATTCACTCACTCACTCACTCATGTACTTAGAAGCGAGCACAATAACACTGCAAGCCAGCAAGGCAATCATTTGTGCATCTAAAGACAGCGTGGTTGGTTACATAAACACAATATAACAAATTATGTTTGAAGCACTTCACATTTTCATCTGTGTGGCTATAATAATTATACAGACTGCGTGCACTGCATATGTGCATCCATTTGTGTTATTCAGTGTTTAAAACGCTTCATCTGTGTGGATAAAGTATGTTGACCTGAACATCTACAGTGAGACAAATATAATAAATAAAAACAGGTACAGTGTGTTAACGGAGTCACGGTGGGCTGACAGGGAACGAAAAGATGAAAAAAATGCAAGAAGACTGTGAAAACGAAGCTAATTTGGATACAAAATCCCTCTTCCACCCATTCCACACACATTAGTTGACAGGCAGCTGGGGGGGAAGTCGCAAACCTGTAATTTCCTCGGTTTAAAAAAAGCACAGCTGACGTGTGTGTGTGTGTGTGTGTTAGCAGGAGAGACTGGGAAAGAGTATGAAAAAGTGATTTTTACTTATTTTTCCAATCATCGCTAGAAGTTAACGCCGCCTGTCTGACAGCTGTGCTGTCGTATCTCTCTCTCTCTCTCTCTCGCTGGCGACAGGTGATGCTTTAATTCCACTCATCAGTTAAGCTTTATGATCCTAATTAATCTCATTGGTCATAAAAACAAGGCGTTCTGCTCCGAGCGCTGAAAAATACTCAATCCATCCACACTTAATAGGGAAGATTTATCTCTGTTTCTCTATGGTTCATTTATCGCTTTATTTGTCTGTCTTTCTTTAAACGTGTCATAATTCAGGGCTTGTCAGTCACGTTTATGATGGTGAAACCATCCGTTCAGTGACCCTGTGTGCTAAATGTCCCATTTGGTGTCAAATGCGTGAGAATTAAATATTTATAACTGAGACAGTTCGTTCTGCGATTTTGTTTAGCACATAATGACTTTGTCTAAAAGCAGCGTAAGATCGTACAAATAATCAAATCGTACACAATTAGGTCATCCAAAATTTGGGCATCCTTGTTACGTACAAATATCCATATGGAATGCATTTAAAGCGATACTTCACCTCTGGAAAGATGAATGTGTATTTAAAATGGGTCATTTATGTAAATTATTTTTGAATTTGGAGCTTTCTAAACTGAGAAAAGCCAGTTTCTCTCACTGAGGAGCGGGAATTTTCTTAGCAATGTTAAAAAACGCATATCAACCGATCACTTGTTTAGCGTTCATGTAAACACTACATTCAGATTCACCAATCGAAATCAATTCAGTTAGACTGAAACAAAAGGTGTGCATGTAAACAATGAATGTCGACTGCAGAAAGCAAAAGCTGAATCCCAGACATCGACGGCCGGACATGTCCGGGAAAAAGAGGCTGGTAACTCCTACTACTCAGCTTTCTCCACAGAACAAGAGCCTGCTAGCATAGGTTCCAAAAAAGATGGCTGACACCATGTGTTTATTCTGTGAGTGAGATCCCACCCTCTATGGGCGGGTTGAAAACATGCGGGACAGCTTTTACTGACTTTAGTCTTTGGCCAAAAAAGACAAAAAATACACACATATCTTGTCTCAAGGGGATATGAGGGTGGAAAGCATGGCAATTTGAAAATACTACAGGTTCTCTACTAACACAAAGCTTAAAGGGATACTCCACGTTTTTTGGAAATAGGCCCATTTTACCACTCCCCCAGAGTTAAACAGTTGAGTTTTACCGTTTTCGAATCCATTCAGCCGATTTTTTGATATTTAGAAGAATATCAGTAACCAGACCATATCTGGAAATAGACCATATCTATTTCCAAAAAAAGTCGAGTATCCCTTTAATGCTAAATCCTGAAGTATCCATTTAAGAGGCGCACTGGTACAACGTAACGTTCAAACTACATATTTTGCGTGTTGTGGGGCCATATGAGCATTTAAACAGTAAAAAAAAAATAACAATCAAATAATTTTGGGTACATATTTTTTACTGTGTGAATGTTTTAACCATACACATTTTCTGGGCAACAAAGGCACCTATTAACATTCGAACAGTGTAAAAAACAGTAAAAATGTACACAATTTTGAGCCATTGTTTATGAATACTGAAATATTTTTTTTTTTTGGTATCATTGGGACATATGAACATTTAAACTAGTCCCTATATTTGCACAACATAGGCATGTACCAACATTCAAAATGTACACGTTTTTGAATATGCGTATGCGTACCAACATTCAAAGTAGCACATTTTGGCATTGAAGGCTGTGTGACTGTTGTATATGATGCGCAAACATTAAACTCAAAATAAAAATAAAAAAATATTATTCAAGCGGTATATTTTTCAAGCTGATCGGCTCTAAAATATTTAATCAGAAATACTTAGAAATATTGCTCATGTGGAAAGTAAAACTTACTGAAAAGGTGTCTGAATTTCGAGAATTCCTTTTTCAATGAATCGTTCAAAAACACACAATTCACAGAATTCATGAAATTTATTAATTTGCAAATAAGTGTGTGTTTTTTTTTTAATTGGTGAAGATGCGTGGGAGCGCTTGCGGTATATCGTAGGCATATGAAAATTCCAACGGTCTACATTTTTGGGAAAAGTGACCGCATACCAACGTTCAAAAACATCAGTTTTGGCATTGAAGGCTGTGCAAAACATTTGGGCATCAGAGGCATATATGAACATTTGACCCATACAAACATTTTTTCATTGTAAGCTTTACGAACATTTAAAAAATACACAAATTGCACTGGGCATCATCAATATGTTCAAACTGCTTGAAAACCTGTCAATGTTCCATCTTATGATGCCCAGAAAATCCTGTCTAGATAGGCAGCTTACTAGGATCTGAAACAGCCAATGGTGTGTATTTGTCCTTTCATATGTCCTGAACAAGCTAGACACACAAATTTCACACATCAAGGTCAGTCAGGCAGTGTGACTCGAGGAAGAGTATTTCCTGTCATCACGTCCGTCAACTGTCAAGATGTCAAACTCAGAATATATTTAGAAAAAATCACCTATTCAAAAATCACCTTTTCTGTATATATCACATAGACAACAAAGAAAAATAAAAATTATAATTTCTCAAGGTCTGAGCGGAGATATTTCCAAGCAGTCAAAATCACACAGCCAGAAAAAAAAAAAAAGCCAGCTTAACTGCAAAGAATGACAGGCATCGGCGCTTGCGAGCGAGCGAGCGCATGTGTGAGATGTACAAAACTGTTCTGTTAATCACTCCACTTGTTAAAAGTGTGAAGGGGAGGTGGGTGCTATAGACGTTTCCATGGTAACTCTTGAAACGCGAGAAGCCGATGTGATAAATGTCACACTTGCTAATGAAGCAGCGAGCTGGAGAGATGCTGTCTTTCTGCGCTAACGAGGAGACGCGCACACACGAGCCGTAAAAACACAACAACAGCCTTGATTTATCCAGAAACAATTTTAACTCGCTCCATAAAAACTGCATTACTTCAATTTAAAATGACGACCCCACCAGAGCACTTACTGACGTGTGCTATTTCTAAATGGACATGCTAAAAAAATAATATACTCTGGGCTCTGAAAAGTTTTATTGAAATTTTCATAGGTGCTAAATCATAAAAAAAAACTGACAAGAAATCAAAATTGACCTTATTTACTTTCTTGATAAATGTCCCTTGTCTTATTCTGTGCAATTCATCGATGCGTGATGTTTTGAAAAACAAGCGGTTTCATATTTTTCCTCCACTAAAACCTTCCAAATATGTATCTTGATGAAATTAAGGCAATATGGGCAGTGTAAACAGTCGAAAATAATAATATTATATAGCCTAACAATCATAAGTCAGTCTAATTTGCGGTGGATAACAAGTCCTACAATATTATTGTTATTATGAAACATTTGGACAATACTAATAACGATAATTCTTTATGTTTGAAAGCCGATAAATTGGCGATAAATCTAAATCAACAAAATGGCGCTCACTTTGTTTATTCAGATATAATAATTTGTTCAGAACTAGATTAAAAGTGCAATTCATACATTCAAACACTTGAATACAAATATTCTATCATGTTTATTAATTTTTTAACTAAAATTAATATAGATATTTTAGATAAAATCAGTGTTCTGTCCTAATATAAACTATTTATTATAGGTGTTATGTTTTTATATATAAAAAAAACACCTTTTGTAGTTTGGCATGATGGATGGATAGATGGATAGATGAAAGGATAAATGGATGGATGGATGGTTGGATGAAAGGATGGATGGATGGTTGGATGAAAGGATGGATGGATGGATGAAATGATGGATGAAAGGATGGAAGGATGGATGGATGGATGAAAGGATGGATGGATGGTTGGATGAAAGGATGGATGGATGGATGAAAGGATGGAAGGATGGATGGATGGATGGATGGATGAAAGGATGGATGAAAAGATGGATAAAATGATAAATGGATGGATGATGAATGAAAGGATGGATGAAAGGATAGATGGATGGATGGATGGATGGATGAAAGGATGGATGGATGGATGAAAAGATGGATGAAAGGATGGATGGATGAATGGATGAAAGGATGGATGGAAAGATAGACCCACATACTAAACAAAACAATACATTTTAATTAAAGCACTGCCATGCTTTTTGACAAAATATTAAGTAATTGCTTTATCACAAACTAATATTGCTTTGAAAATTAAAAATTCTAATTAAAGTAATACATTGTTTTAAAGACTTACTTAACTTCACGATGAACCCAATATAAACAAGAACGGACAACAGTGGAAACTACTGTCAGAAAATATCAGTCAAACCGATTATTAGTCTCTAGTTTTTTTTAGTTTTTTAGTTTTTTATAGTCGTTTTCCACCCTTTCCATCACACAAACTAATCCACATCTTTAATAAGAGTGTACGCAGAAATCCCATCCTCTTACAGAGAGCTGAAACAAAGCAGCCGTGCTTCCTTGCAAATGTTTATGGACTGAAGTGCTTATGAGGAAAAGTGCTCCGCAAACGACACTATACACTGCATACTTAAACTCGCGGCTCCAAGCACTTTTGCTGCTGAAAGCAGCTTGAGTGGAAATCTGAGGCAACAGTGTGACAGGATTGCCAAAATCCTGACAACACTACCAGGATTTTTTATTGCCTCCCTGTTGCTATGGAAACCGGGTGGAGCGACTGATGCTGCCGCGAACGGCTGAGTCGGGCCGTCCGTTCATCTCCAAAAGACACACACACAAGCACAAGCACACAGGAATTGGATGCTGTGTTATGGGCTGTCATCCAGGACTAGAGGGGTGTCGGCATGCATGTCGAGCTGTGTGTGTGTGTGTGTGTGTGGCTGGCAGGCATACAGCAGGTGCAGAAGGTGGAGTATATCAAACATCAGGAGCAATCATAATGACCAGAAGTTGGACCACCATCAAACTTCTACAGGTTAGCAAATCCTGGCCCGCGGCTCACCTGTTTTGTGTGTGTGTGTGTGTGTGTGATAACATCTGGACAGCAGATCGTTCATCTGACAACAACCCATCTGCTCACCTGTTTCACTCTCAATTCTTCTCCATCACCCTTTCATTTACTCTAGAGTCCGTTAATCTCTTAAATAACCTCTGAAACTATTGGAAGTTTGAACACATGGCGCATTTTCACAGCTTGAAGCCCTTCAGCCAGAAGATCCAAAATCAACACATTTTGTCACATCTTCTAATCGAAAGTGTTCATTTTGGTTAAGGAAACCCTTTTGAACACGTTAAGTTATTGTTTGTACACTTCAATTTGGGGAGCCCAGTGGTGCAAATATTATGCACTTCACCATTACAGACACATTCGCAAAATGTGTTTTTTTTTTCTTGAAATAAAAGGCATTTTAATTAAAACGTATTGTTTAGTGGGTCAATGACAAATAAGAGTGATCAGGATAAAAGAAAGGACAAATCTTTTCAAATCTATTTTAAAACACGCATGCCAGGATCTTACAAATGTATCCTTTGTGTTCACACGTTCAAGTGACGCGCATTCATGTTTCAAATACATTTTTCAAGTTAAAAAGTAGTTTTTTAACACAAACCTATCTATCTATCTATCTATCTATCTATCTATCTATCTATCTATCTATCTATCTATCTATCTATCTATCTATCTATCTATCTATCTATCTATCTATCTATCTATCTATCTATCTATCTATCTATCCATCCATCTATGATCATGATCTATCTATCTATCTATCTATCTATCTATCTATCTATCTATCTATCTATCTATCTATCTATCTATCTATCTATCTATCTATCTATCTATCTATCTATCTATCTATCTATCTATCTATCTATCTATCTATCCATCTATCCATCTATGATCATGATCTATCTATCTATCTATCTAAATCTATCTATCTATCTATCTATCTATCTATCTATCTATCTATCTATCTATCTATCTATCTATCTATCTATCTATCTATCTATCTATGATCATGTCCTATCTATCTATATATCTATCTATCTATGATCATGATCTATCTATCTATCTATCTATCTATCTATCTATCTATCTATCTATCTATCTATCTATCTATCTATCTATCTATCTATCTATCTATCTATCTATCTATCTATCTATCTATCTATAATCATGATCTATCTATCTATCTATCTATCTATCTATCTATCTATCTATCTATCTATCTATCTATCTATCTATCTATCTATCTATCTATCTATCTATCTGTCTATCTATAATCATGATCTATCTATCTATCTATCTATCTATCTATCTATCTATCTATCTATCTATCTATCTATCTATCTATAATCATGATCTATCTATCTATCTATCTATCTATCTATCTATCTATCTATCTATCTATCTATCTATCTATCTATCTATCTATCTATATCATGATCTATCTATCTATCTATCTATCTATCTATCTATCTATGATCATGATCGATCGATCTATCTATCTATCTATCTATCTATGATCATGATCTATCTATCTATCTATCTATCTATCTATCTATCTATCTATCTATCTATCTATCTATCTATCTATCTATCTATCTATCTATCTATCTATCTATCTATCTATCTATCTATCAATGATCATGATCTATCTATCTATCTATCTATCTATGATCATGATCTATCTATCTATCTATCTATCTATCTATCTATCTATCTATCTATCTATGATCATGATCTATCTATCTATCTATCTATCTATCTATCTATCTATCTATCTATCTATCTATCTATCTATGATCATGATCTATCTATCTATCTATCTATCTATCTATCTATCTATCTATCTATCTATCTATCTATCTATCTATCTATCTATCTATCTATCTATCTATCTATCTATCTATCTATCTATCCATCCATCCATCCATCCATCCATCCATCCATCCATCCATCCATCCATCCATCCATCCATCCATCCATCCATCCATCTATGCCAAACCACAAACTATCTTATATTATTATGATTTTGTATTCCTATAATGAATATTTTACATCAGGAAAGATCACTGATTTTATTCGGTACAAACAAAAATAAATAAATCTAAATGAATTTCAATTCAAAACTTAATAAACAGCATATCCAAGTATGTTTAACTATGTCTATTCATATCAAGAATGTCTATTCAAGAATTTGTGTGCCTGAAATGCACTTTTAATCTAGTTTAGAATAAATTATTTTATCCGAACAAACAAAATGAGTGTCATGTCACTGACCCATGTGGTTTGCACAAACGCCGTGGTTCACCTCAGAGTTCCCTGTTTACTCTTCTCTAAACAGCTCCTTTCTAAACAGAGAAAACTACAGATTGCCGCGCACAAAAGAAAACATTTGATTTGCTCCAGTGACACGTGGAGTTAAATTACTCCTGCTTGGGAACTAAACCACAATGCATGCCTTCAATCGTCTGCAAAACGCAGAACAGATGAGCTGTCTTTCCTCAAAGGATAGAGTGCGCCACGCTCCCTACGTTCGGTCATGTCTTCCTCTCAGCAGGTGCTCCCATTCTTAGGACATTTCAGACCCTTCCAGATGCCTTAATTAGACCGGCCTTAACTTCATCACGGCTCGCCAAATACTAGAGCGATCATTTGAAAACCGAATGGGAATGCAGTAAAGCATGTTGGTCTAATTCAAAAACGTCAATAAACGAAATGAACAAAGCTGCACCCATGCTGGGCAGTGGCACGTATTTCCCTGGGTGTCGTAGATGTATCAGGCAGGATTAGCCAATGCCGTGAGCTGGTCTTTCACGGCCTTATTGTTCTCTTAATTCCTTTCGCCTGTCCATCAGTGCCCTTAAATTCTCGATCTGTCAAAAAAAAAAAAAAACGGCGAGAAGATGTGCGCCAACTTCCAGTCAGCAACAACTTGTGTGGAACAGACAAACACAAGTTCTCCCATCAAACCATTTATTAGGGAGGTGTGTAAAAACGCGCAGAAGTTTCATTAGGATGCATTAGGGGAGGTGTTCGTTTTCATTACCGTTTATGGGACGGAAAAACACCGTCATTAACATCTGAACAGATGGCGGAGACGAGATTAGATCGTTCTCCTTTCGCGAGAACCACCTCCGTGTTTTCACGCTCGTCTTTGAGGAGAGAGGGATGCTTTCAGGAGAGGAAGGAGAGGGATAGGGGAGGGAACAGACGCACACGCGGGGAGAAAAGAAAAGAAAACATGCGAGTAATAAAATAAACAGCGGTAAGCGAGCTTGACAGGATTGAGCTCTGTTGAGCATGAGCTGGCCAAATTACTCCAGCGAGGACTGCAGAATCACACACACACACACACACACACACAATGCTATGACCCAAAGAGAATGAAAGCACTCTGAACATTTGGCTTCAGAGGCCGTAGCCGAAAAGCACCATATGCTGACAATATGTCAGAGGGGAACCAAGCACACACACACAAACACACACACCAGTGATGTCAAAAGCACTGATGTTGATGTACCAGATAAATAAAATCTAAAAAAAAAAAAAAAAAATCCACCAAAGAAAAAAAGAAAAATGTGACCAGAAACAATTACTTAGAATCTATAATACAGATGTAAAGTAGCCGGTGCATGAAATGAACCAGGTTTATTGGATCCAAATGGTTCAGGTTTACAGTCACAATTCAAACACGACTCCAAATACTGTTTTTCTTATAGTACTTCGTTCAAACACATGCAATAATTACTTGAAATTAGAAATGATTAACATTAGAAGGTCAGACACTAGACAACTAGAGCTAGCTGTTCCTGAGATAGTGATAAGTGCGTGTGTGGTACAGGTGTATGTCGGTCGAGTTTGTGTCTCTTTATCCACGACCCAGCGCGTTCGAAAGGAAGAGAGGAGAAAGACTGCGCACTCGTCTAAACGCCACATTGATCTTTCGCTCGGAGAATTCAGACAACCGCATTAGAATTCAACATCAGAGACTGCACTGAACACAGACAGCAGATTACAGCCGCTGACGGAGCGTGTGCACGTGTTAGCAGGCGAGTGTGTGTGATATGGACCTGGATGGACTAAATATAGAAATCTATTCCATTATAATCGCATTATCTCGTTAACAGAGCGAACAGCAGACAGTTTCAGCATACTAAACATATCGGACACTATACATCACAAACAGACACCAAGATGGTCTGCACCAGTGTTTATGTACCACTTTTTATTTTTCTTAAATTTGAGCAAAAACTGGTGCGAGAGGTAGACTGATTAATCGGTCGATTTTTGGCATTTTTTTAACATAATCGGCATCGGCCAATATCCAAGTATAAAATGTTTTTGTTGAGAAAGTTTGTGTTATCATTATCACAACCAAGCAAATATCGGCCAAAATAAATCGGCAGCATTAATCGGCCATCGGCCGACCTGGATTTCAAAAGATCGATATCGCCGTATCGGTCGACCTCTAGGCAAAACTCTACACTCTAAAAAAAAATATTTTCAAGATTTGTTATCACATCTTTTTTTCTTTTGTCAAATCAACTTAAATAATTTATTTACTTGAGATAACTTCAAATCAATCTCCTTCATTGTATTAACTCACTTTTTCCATTTCAATCAACTTAAAATTTTAAGGCAACCAGGTTACTTACTTTTTTTTTAAGTTAAACCAACAATATGTTTATATTTTTTTACAGTGGCTCTTTTAAGCCGGTTATGTTTAATTAATCATCCTGAACGGATTCCACATGATAATGCCGAATCAAACTACGATAAAAACGGTCTACAAAAACACAACTACGCAAGCATTGGAATTTGACATAATTGTAAAGAAATTCAAGCTGTTCGAAGAAACGAATGATCAGACAAAGAGGAAGGAAGGAGTAAACAAAAAATCTAAATACCTTACATGTGATGAATTTTTTAGTGACTCAATTTGAAATGTTTTCCATAAGCTAAAGCATTTGATTGAAATATGAAGCATTTTAACATATACAGAGGAAGCAAATGGAGTCGATTTTGACTTCATGTTGTCTAGTGGAAGTCAAGAGTGAGCTTTATGTATGGGACTGCAGTGGGCCGGGAAGGAACAAGAAATGAAAGGAAGAAAAAAAAAGAGGAGAAAAGAAAGATGAGAAGCAGCATTCATGGATTAATCCAGCAGACAGATCACAGCACCTCCGTTCCTGTCGGCTCTCTCCTGCTAAATGTTTCATAAACCTTATTCAGTGTGTGCATACTGTATGTGTGTGATCCACAGAGAGGTCTCTATTAGACTGAATCATTTCTCCACAGAGTGCCCACAAATCTCACGGTTATTCGTGCTTGTAGTGCATACGATATCAAAGTGAAGCATGCAGATATTTCTCTTTGTGTGTGTGTTGGTAGTGGTGAGCTCTCTGTCCCGTTCAATGTGCTGATAATTAAGCCTGCTGTGTGCTAATTGAAGGTCTATAAATCGGCATCTTGGCCCCGGGCTCAAGGTCAGACACCTGTAGTATGGCGGGGCTGATTGGGATCAAACTGTTTTCGCAAACGCTACTGAATTACAAGGGTACATGTAAATACAATACCGGCAGCTGGCTCAAAACGGTGTTTCGGCACTCGTGTCCGTCGAAGACAGGTCTCGATTAATGAGGTCTCAATTCAAAAGGGCTGCAGGCAATTATCAACCATCAAACGCACACTCGCACCTGCACGTCGGGTCAGAAAGACAAACAAAAGAGCCAGAAGAAAAGCAGATGTGTACGAGGACAGGACAGATGGGACTGAAAGAGGGCTAAAAGCACATGTCTTTCTTGGCAGATGCGTGTTGGAGAGCGGATGAGCGTGGGAAAAGATGTAGTGATTGGGATGGAGCGGTGCCGACGTCCTTAGAGGGATCAATGGGATCGACTAGAGAGCGCTTTGTTAAAAGTAGTTAACTCACAATCTCGCCATGGGCTATATGTAAAAATGTCATTCTCTCTCGTGGGAAATTTATATCTAACTTTTGTGCATTTGGACAATTTACCTTAAAGGCAACATACAATGGCACTGCAATAATGTGACACGTTGCAATAATTATAGCAAACAGCATAATTGATTATATATTGGCTAATAAACTGTATATACATGCATGTGCATACATACATATATAAACAGTAATATATTATTAGTCTTCACTGTCACTGATCCTTCAGAAATCATTCTAATATGATGATTTATTATCAATTTTAGAAACAGTTGTGCTGCCTGATACTTTATGTAACAATATACACCACCGTTCAAAAGTATGAGGTCAGTAATTTTTTCTTTCTTTTTTTGTTGTTGATAGAATTCAATATTTTTATTCATCAAGGAATGTGTTAAATTGATAAGTGATGTTTATATATATATATATATATATATATATGAAGAGTTCAGATGCAAAAGCCTCTAAATGCCATTTGAAATTTTCTCCTTTAATGATGATTTTTATCAAACTTGTATATTTAAGTTCAGTAATTTCACTTAAATAACAATTAATAGGTAATTATCATTGCCATTTAAGTGAAATTACTGAACTTAAATATACAAGTTTGATAAAAATCATCATTAAAGAAGAAAATTTCAAATGGCATTTAGAGGCTTTTGCATCTGAACTCTTCATATATATATATATATATATATATATATATTATATCAATGAATCCTGAAAAAAGTACAACAGGTTCCTCCAAAAAATATTAAGCAGTATATATATATATATATATATATATATATATATATATATATATACTGTATATATATACAGTATATATATATACACTATATATATACAGTATATATATATATATATATATATATATATATATATATATATAAGAATGATTTCTGAAGGATCATGTGACACTGAAGACTGGAGTAATGATGCTGAAAATTCAACTTTGCATCAGAATAATAAAATATATTTTAAAGTAAAATAAAATAGACAACTATTATTTTAAATTGTTTCACAACATTACTGTTTTTGATCAAATAAATAAAGAAATCATACAAATTTTAATGTTTCCAAACTTTTAACCAGTATATATATATATATATATATATATATATATATATATATACATAGAATAGAATAGAATAGAATAGATCAGACAAGCGTCTTTATGAGACAGTCTATAAGCAAAGTTGCCACGCAAGTCACTACCTGCGAACATCCTGAGCATCCAACACCAATGAGCCTGTCTGTTCTCTCTAGCCAATCAGCATTGAGCATCGATCTACCCATCTCCTCCCTGAGTTCTGCCACATTAAATTGACCTCCGCCCTGAACTTCACACCGCTGTCAATCAATAGCTACATTTCCCCTGAGCGTCTCAAACTAAGCTCAGAATGCCAGAAGCATCTACAATCTGAGACAAAGAGAGCTGCAGTAGAGTACATCAGCTTTGACTTCCAGATCAGTGAAGAAGGCCAGAGACAAAGAAAAAAAAACAAAACAGAATGGGACAGAGATTGACGAAGTCATTAGCCAGATGTGCAAGACTGTTCGAAACTTCACTGATCTTTAGGGTTAAGAACATTTGCTCAACATGTGTGCTGGCATTAGCGCACAGTTTCCATGGGTAACTAACTGGCACCATGACAACAAATGTGTTCTGTCACCCTTTAAATTGAATAATGCTAAGTGTCTCCATTCAATTAGCGACCTTCTCAAATATCTGGGGTCTCTGTGTGTGTGTACATGTGTAAAAACAGAACGGGTTATGCTATAGCAACAGCTGTAGGCTGTCTACTGCAAACATAGCAGTGTTGAAAAAAACGCAAAGGGGAATCGCATGAAGAAATGAAACGTACAAGTCCGGGAAGTCACGTGTACGAGAAAAAAAACAAAAAAAAAACAAGACACATTTTTGCAATTCCACCCCTCAATTTGTAAAATATCAGCACAGATTCTTAAATTGTTCCCTCGGATTATCAAATTGCGCAGATTAATGAACCGTCCCCACAAATTTCCAATCCGTGTGCTCAGATTTGTAAACCATACCATCATTTTTCAACCCGTACCCACAAATCCATTCAAGGGTGACAGTGTTCGTCCAAAGACCATTGTTTTTTTCTTTTTTGTCCATACAATGAAAGTCAATAGAGTTCAACATTGTTTTGGACCCCATTCACTTTCACGATTTGAAAAAGAAAAGCAAGGACATTCTTCAAAATATTGTCCGCAGAAGATATAAATGCATACACTCAAACCAAATATGGACAAACCAAGCCATTGGGATACATTTTTAAATGACTTTTTTAACCCAATGGCTGGGTTTGTCCATCTTTTACCCAAAATTGGGTTAAAACAACCCCGCATTTTTTAGAGTGTAGATTGGGAATGACAAAAAGATAAATAAATAGCAACAGCGTTTAACTTTTTGGGTGTACTATCCCTTTCAAATCCTGCTAGGTAGGCTACTCACTAGGTTTGAAAAGTAGGACGTAGATTGTGTGAAAACTCGAGATGTTTACATGACTAAATGAGGATGCACAAGTGCACAAAGATACATACAAAGAATCTGACAGAGAGCTGGGGGGCCGTCCGTTCCTTTTACGGTCTATGTGTGTGAATATGTAGAAAGGTCAAAAACCAGCTGGACTGCATACATGTATGGGAGTTTATGCGAGTGTGTGTTCATGCAAAAGGTCAGCGTCTTAAAACTGCCACTCAACAGGGGGCTTGACTTAAGCACAACTCGTGCCCAGGAGATAGGTTACACTGTACGATTATAGAGTTCTGCTTTACAATCGAAGGGTCATTCATTTTACTCTGTACCAGAGAGAAGCATGTCCATAAACAAGTGTTCAATTACGTTCAATTACGTCTTTCTTATAAATACTTGCAAATACTGCTGGAAAAGTACTAAAACAATCTTTGATAGGAATCAGAAAGCAGAATCATTACATTTCTGACAATTCCCTAAACAAAAAGGCAATTTGAGAGCACAGACTGACAAACCTCTGATGAACAACTCATGCGACAACCCGAATCTGGACAACATCACATTTGACAGAAATTTCGGGCAATGACAAGCCTTTTTTTTTCATGAATGTGTGTGTGTGTCTGGGTATTTGAGTGAGTGCTGATGTGACATTTTGAAGTGTTAATTTGACACTTTTTAAACATGGCTTCAGCATTAATCAAGCCACACAAATTACCCTGCATTAGAGAAGAGTCGGCAATTATAACAGCAAGGAATAAGCTATCAACTCACAGGGGGACTGAGCGACAACACACACACACACACACACACACATACACACAGAGCAACACTCCTTTATCTCATATAAAACTCAGAAACATCATACGAGTTACATCATAAGAGCGCTACACACACTCATTAAAGAGGTAACATGTGATTTAAAACGGCAAACACAGGAAAGAGAAATCATTAGAGATGTACGATAATAACACACACCCAACCAGTCTCAAAATTAAGAAAGACCGGAGAAAACTTGGTTAGCTCTGTTGTGATGTGAAAAATGATGTTAGCATGTTGCTAAGCTTATAGCTTGATACTAACAAACATGAATAGTGCGTAAAATAGTCTTGTTAGCATTATGAAATGCATGGAAGCTTTGACAGTTGATTCAAATAAAAGTGTTAGCATGTTAATCAGCTAATAGCTACTAACAAACATGAATAGTGCGTAAAATAGTCAGTTAGCATTATGAAATGCATGGAAGCTTTGACAGTTGATTCAAATAAAAGTGTTAGCATGTTAATCAGCTAATAGCTACTAACAAACATGAATAGTGCGTAAAATAGTCAGTTAGCATTATGAAATGCATGGAAGCTTTGACAGTTGATTCAAATAAAAGTGTTAGCATGTTAATCAGCTAATAGCTACTAACAAACATGAATAGTGGGTAAAATAGTCAGTTAGCATTATGAAATGCATGGAAGCTTTGACAGTTGATTCAAATAAAAGTGTTAGCATGTTAATCAGCTAATAGCTACTAACAAACATGAATAGTGCGTAAAATAGTCAGTTAGCATTATGAAATGGATGGAAGCTTTGACAGTTGATTCAAATAAAATAGTGTTAGCATCTTGCTAAGCTAACAGCTTGATACAAACAAACATGAATAGTGGGTAAAATAGTCAATTAGCATTATGAAATGCATGGAAGCTTTGACAGTTGATTCAAATAAAAGTGTTAGCATGTTGCTAAGCTAACAGCTTGACACAAACAAACATGAATAGTGGGTAAAATAGTAGGGATGCACCGAATATTCGGCCACCGAAAATTTTCGGCCGAAAATGGCCCAAAAGTGCATTTTCGGTTTTCGGCCGAAAGACTTATATCACCGAAACAATACGGCCGAAATGTTGTGATGACGCAAACAGAAACCGCGACCTGCACGTGCTTGTCTGAAGCAACATGTTTGCGGTGCGGACGTATTTCAGTGAATCTGAACCCGCGAGGAGACGGAAGCCTTGTTTATCCACCTATATCTGCTCTAAACAATGCGCGCCGCCATGACAACGACTCCGGATGCGAGCGGGTCAAGTATAAACTGTGGAGACTCGCGCTGCGGAGGTAGGCGAAAGTATGCGCGAGTCTCCTCAGACAGCGCGCACACCGCTCCAAACGGTCGAGGCGTTTATACTGGACCCGCTCTCCGTCATACTATTCCTTGAAACGACAGGGTCGACTCAAGTAACTGTCCTCTAACCATTAGGAATCGGTGAGAAGAAGAATAATCATGTAAAACCCAGTAAACTCTGAGATTATTACTTGTGTGACATTACAAAAAAATATATATGGGAACATGTATGTATAGAACTAAATTAATGCTCTCTTAAATATTTTCTACATTGACTAAACATGTTTCGCTAAGTTTCATGTACATTTGTATTAATCATGGACCTTTGTTAATTTAAAAAGGCTTTTTATGCTATTGTATGCTAAATTTTTAATATGTAAGAAACTAATTTAGACGTGCAAAGGGTGCTGGTGTGATGAGAAGAAGTTCGCACTCGGCTTTGTTTTTATGAGAGAACATTTAATTTTAAAACCTTTCTGCAGGCCATTAGATTATTATTTAATGTACACATGAGTGGGGTCAAAAACATTTTACTTTGAATTTTATTTTATACTGTGCATTGTGCTAAATAAATATTTGCATAATTTGTAATTGATTTATTCTTTGAAAATTTTATATTAATTTATGCAATTGCAATGCCTTGATTTTAGTAACGTTTGTACACAGTCATAGCCATAAATGCAATGATACTGATAATTGGCATAATTTCTTTCGGTGTTTCGGTTTTCGGTTTTCGGCCTTGGTTTCCTCTTTTTCGGTTTTCGGTTTCGGCCAAGAATTTTCATTTCGGTGCATCCCTATAAAATAGTCAGTTAGCATTATGAAATGCATGGAAGCTTTGACAGTTGATTCAAATAAAAGTGTTAGCATGTTGCTCAGCTAATAACAAACATGAATAGTGCGTAAAAAAGTCAGTTAGCATTATGAAATGGATGGAAGCTTTGACAGTTGATTCAAATAAAGTAGTGTTAGCACGTTGCTAAGCTAACAGCTTGATACTAACAAACATGAATAGTGGGTAAAATAGTTAATTAGCACTATGAAATGCATGGGAGCTTTGACAGTTGATAGTGTTAGCATGTTGCTAAGCTAATAGCTTGATATTCTAATAAACATGAAAATCTTATGAGCATAATGGAACAGGTTTTGTTTTTATACTGATCCTATGATACCTTTTAAAAGCTGTCTATGTAGGCAGTGCGCTAGGTTTTTGAGCTAGTGTCTGGATAGAGACTAAGCAGGAAGACACAGAGAGAGCTGAAGATAAAGATAAAGGGAGTGAGTGAGCAGGCTGCTGGAGTGGTATAATCAGTCAGGAGAGGTGGTGAGTTAAATGAACGGGTCTCTGTGTAACCGCACACTGAACAGTGCCATTTACTCTCTCTCTACAGGCAAACTCACACATTACACAGGCTAGCTTTCTCTCTCTTTCTCTCAATAGCATCCTTCACCCCATTTTTATCCTTGACTCTTCCAGATCTTTCTATTCACTCGGTGCCTCTCTTTCTTCTGTAGTGCATTTGTCCTCGTGGCTGCTAGTGAATCAGTCAGCAAGGTGCCGGGAATTAAATCTACACAGCAGAACACACACATTTCTTTGGCTTTATATGAATGAAACCTTTAGTGCCCCGAAGGGAATTTGTTTTGCACTCAAATAATATATAATAGTAGACTATGGTATTTCACCCCTCAGATGAGCGCTCAAAGATGCTTCTTAGTGAAATTGTTTCGTCTTTATTGTCTGTTTAGGCCTTGCTAAACCGTATACTTGACCGTTGTCTCTAGGCAACTATTTTTCCAACTTGCCATGCTGTGTCAGTTGTTTCACTCCGTAATCCCTTTCTTCACACATGTGGTCACAAAAATCACTATTTCATGTCTATTCGTGCATTTTATTGTATTTTTTTTAACTAGCTGAGTAATACGATATATAAATGTACAGTCAGTCAGCCATTATCACACAATCAACTCCTTCGTTTTGTGTTTTTTGGGGGGATTATAACTGTATTTAGCCTAAGAAATTACACCAAGAACGATAACAATGAACATAATGAAAACTACATTAGCATTTGCTTATTGTAAGCATGTAGTGATATTTAACTAGTATTTATATATACTACCATAGAAACTTATTTTTATATTTTAAGTTTTCATTCTAATTTTAATTTTAGTAATTTTGTGCTTTTGTCATTTTAATTTATTATAAATGAGTCATACTCATTATTATATTTATATATTTCTATTTAGATTTGATTTATTTTTCTTTTATTTCAGTTTTTAATACTTTGATCTAATTTCATCTTTATTTCCGTTTCATTTAATCTTTATTTTTAGATATAATTAATGACTGACTGGTCTTTTGATTCAAATACTCAAGCTCTTTAATTCTGATCGTCCATATTTGTATCGTTCACCAGCTAGAAAGAAAAAAAATCCTTCTGAAAGAGATTCCAACGATATCGTACCTTTGTCTTGTTATGTTATATCTGTGGTGGGGACTTCCATAATCTCACAGAATGGGAATAAATACTAAAACTTTATAATTATAATTATCATTATTGTTATAGTCCTTTTTGCGAACAGGTCTTAAAGTAATTAAATGCAGCTCAAATAATTGCAAGATTGCTGACAGAGGCTCATGGTAGATGCATTGCACTCTGGGTCTGAATGGCGCTGAAATCACATGGAGGCAAAAGTGAGCTGACGCGTTAGTGCTTCAGAAGAGAAGAAGCATTTTAGGTCACATCTCGTTCTCTTTATGTGTCCCCTGGGCTGACCCAGTCAAGCCTTAATGGTGGAACAACAATGGAGTGCATTGATTAACTATAGCACTAATGAAGTGAAAAAGAGTCAATACACACACGACTCACTCACACACACACATTTCTCTGCTGAAAAGTTCAAGTATGTTGGATACAGCTGCATGTCAAATGCCTCAAACTGCTCAGATCTGCCAAGACACCAAGATCTCAATATAAACTCATCACATTCTCAAAAAAAAAAAAAAAAACATTATCTGGGTTAACCTACAGTGTCAACAATTGTCTCATTTGTATCTATTCTTATTTTTCCTGAGGCATTTTAGGAGGAAAATTAGACAAAGTTGATACTTAAAACATAACTGAGATAACTTAAGTCCCCCGAGCTATGAAAGAGCAATACAAGAATTTCCTAGAGTAACAGTGTGGGAATGAGTGTGTGTGATATGTGTGTGTATGTGTGATGCAGACATCGATCAACATAAACAGCCAGACAGCAATGTGTCATGATTCCCCATGGAGAGGCAACCACATCTACTAGAGTAACTAAATCTACAAGCACAGCACTCTCAATCAAAATACCCACACACACACTTCAGCCACTCTGCACTGTGAAGCATTATCATAGCTTTAGTCAGTCTAATATCAGTCTACAGCCGCATATATTCTCTAACTGTCCCAGTCTCCACCTCAGCTGCATTATTCACTGGTCCAGTGCTTCACTTAAATGCAGGAAACTGCCTCTGATGTGAGTATGTGTCATAAGTCCTGCTCTGTGGTTCAGTTGACGGGTCAGTGAAACAACAACACAATGCCATTCTGTCACTGTGCCAGCGTGGCTCTCGATGACCTCTCTGATCCAATAATGTGTTGTATGTAGGCTGTGGTGACATTATACAATTCTATTTCTCGCAATATTGCATAGAATTGTTCCTTGTAATTTTGTAGATTCATATATATTTGAATGTAATTGCATGATATATTTAATGTTATTTTAAATGTATTTTCAAGCATTATTATTAATTAAATTATCATTTAAATTAAATTAAAATATATTTTTTTATTTTTTTAAAAGTATTCACATGTCTATTTATTTATATAATTTCCTATAGCACATTAAACAAAATCAATGGAAACATGGTTACTGCCACATTGAACATATTGGCTACATTCAAGCAAAGTGTTGTGGATATGCTGCACCTCACATATTTTTATATATTTTTTTGTCTTACTGACAGGCTTTCTTTAAGGGGAACCATTTCATTACATTTGACATTCAATAATTTAATTAGCCATAACATTAAATGTTTGAGCAGCAACAGTTGTGTTCCAATTATAATATTGTGATGCATTAGGATGTGAATCACACGATAGTTGGTGACATTTAGCACTATACAGGAAATCAGATCAATGTGTGTATGGCTTACGTCCAGCTCTGAGAATTTGGATAGTTATGCATGTCAGTCAGTAGATGGGTCAGTTGGATAATTTGAATTTTTGCTGACATCTCTGGTTCATTTATTAGCTGTAATGACAGAAATCGACTAGATCTACAGAAGATGTTCTGCTAATAGCTGTGATATCCTTATCTACCTGGATATTCCTTTCCACAAAGCTATCACAGAACGCTTTCTGGGATATGGAAATAAAAACAATGGCCGTTTAGGGGTGATACGATATGCCTTGAGGGATCTAAACGTTCTGCTTTCTGGAAAACGAACCCATGACGTGCAATCCCTGTGCGCATTACATAATCAACTTCAGCCCTAACCACCAGCAGATGTTAGCCATGTAATCTCACTCACTCGCGTCCAAGTGAGACTGCCTCAGCTTTTCCCGTGCGTACGATCCCCTTTATACACATCAATTTGAGTCTCTGTTCATGGGCGTGGATCACAAGGAAGAATGAATGCCGCACGCTGATTGGTTAAGCAGACACACATGGTGACCTCAGCCAATCAGTGGCAAGCGTAGCAGAACAATGAGGAATCCTCCATTTAAATGTGAATGCAGTGCTATTATTCAGCTGTGTGTGTGTGTTTAAGTCTCTTACTTACATCATTATCCTAAAATTGGAAAGACAAATGACAAAAGAAATAAATGGGGTACAAACCAAATTGCCAGTTTGGCCGTGTTGATTATGCAGATTCTGAAAAATCTGTTATTCTTCTTGTACTCTTTCTCTCTTGTTAAGGACACAGTAAAATCTAAAGTACTGTTAAATACATGCTTTATTTCCTAAAATTGTGTAAAATTGTCTTAAATTTGGGCAGCCGGATCAAATAATGAGACAAAAATCGAACTCGCAGACTAATGTGAATCTAATAAATCCTTCACTGAATCCTTCCAACTCACTAGATCAATAAGAATCAACATCTTGACTCCCTTACTGCACTGTATGTCATCATTAATTTCAGCGATGTCTGTGTGGAAATTAACTTAAGCAAGAGTGTGAAAATTAAACAAGCTTGGTATGGTTGTTCATTGAACAAAGTATAGTTAAAGCATTTAAAAAGAGCCATTTATATGCAACCCAGCAAACACAGAACGTTCCCGAATGGTCCCATGAGGTTATTTTTTATTTTTTTGGGAACCAAACAAGACACGTTATTTTTAGGTTGCATTTTTATAACATAAGGAGAATGTTCTGGGAATGTTCCCTTAACCTTAAGGGAAAGTTCAAGGAACGTTCTGGGAACCAAAAACTAACGTTCACAGAACTAAATTTTAAAACAATTGTGCTGGTTTGTCTGATTTGAAATAGCTTCTCAAATACAAACAAAAAAAGCTCGCATTATATAACAACTTCATCAGATATTAAATTCATTGAAATATACTTTTTTGATAAGTAGTCATATCAATCACAATAAGCATATCATAACATATCGTGTATTGCCCACTCCTTGCTAACATTAATGCAATTTAATTCATTACCAAATTCTCCATATGGATGCCATCCAAATGGAAGGTTAAGTCAAGCGCAATGCATTGTGAAATACTAGTATAGTATTCCACAGAGAGTGCTGTCATATCTGGACTTTTCAGCAAATGCATATTGCATGCATACTGCAAAAGCAGCCGGGGTAGTATGGTAGAACACCATTCAGGACATACCCAGCGAGTCTGTTTTCAGAGGGCAGCGGTATATAGTGAACACACATTCACTCAGACACAGCCTGAGGGTAGGCACAGACAGAAACACTCCATTTTGCCCTTAACAGCATAGCGAGGCCTGCGAGCTCGCAGTAGATCAAGCGTTGCAATAAAACAGTCAGGCCTACTTGCACAAACTTTAACTGAACCTCCACACACACACCAAATTGTATAACCCGGTATAACACGCACATTTATCTTTCTCTCATTACTCTATCATAAGTCCCCAAAGCAAACACTCCAGCATTCTTATATAACCCATCTGTTTGATGAGAGAACGGGAGCAAAAGGGAAGAAATGCAGGCGTGAACACTTCTGTGGATCTTGTATTTTTTTCTCCTTCACATCAGAACGTATGTTCCGGTCAGAGTCAAGGTTGGCCGTGACAGCGCTCTCCCAAAAGTCTCTTCGTATGCAGTGGCCTAGTTTCTTCAGGGTAAGAGAAACAGAGAGAGGCGAGCGCAAGGTGGGATCCGTGTCATACACTGCTACACTTGGTTGAGTTTTGGAGAGGCGTCAGTACCGTAACTGTCCGAAAAGAGATGAGGTCTGTCTCCTATGCCAGCTCAGAGATCTGCTGCTGTGCCCATGGCATCTCCTGCCACGGAGCCCCGCGGGGCTGTTTGCCCAACTGGGAGGCTGGCTGAAGGGTTCGGGCGGCTTTGCGGAAGCCAAGGTTGATGGCCCGATGTGGTTATGGGGAAGTGCAAAGGCGTGCTGAAGGTCCCAGTGATGGGACTTGAAAAAACGATTCATGAATATTGAGCTTCATTAGCATAGAAGTCTCACACGGCCACTCTCGGAATTCAGCTACCAGACTTATTCTAGCCAGGCACTGAAATAGGCCTACTGATTGACATTCAAAGTGACTAACCACACTCTTTAATGTTACTTGCACACCATATCTTTCAATTCATGCCTAGGGTGTCTAATCCTGCACCTTGTGGGCCACTTTCCTGCTCCAGCCCCAATTAAACACCTGAACCAGCTAATCAAGGTCTTTAGGATCACTAGAGGCAGGTGTGTTGAAGCAGGTTGGATCTAAACTCTTCAAGACATTGGCCCTCCCGGAGCAGGATTGGAAACCCCAGTTTTATGCAGTGTGTTGCTAGGTATCCTAAACTACAGGGAAATCTCAAACGTACAGCTCTTTTGTCATGTTGCGCAGCAACCAGTGTAGCCTAATTCACAAACAAGTGACTCATATAAGTAGGTACTTACAAATTGTCCAAAAATACTCCAGTTTGAATCATTCCAACTAAAAGCCCAGACATACTAATCCGACATCACAGAACCAGAGGAGACAAAAGCAGACTGTGGTAGTCTGTGCCCAGACCCAAAAAGGTTGAGCTTGAACACAACAAAGACTGCAGCCAACTAGTATGTTCAATGTCCCGGAATAACAGGAAACATTCTCCACACCAGTAGATGGCACTAGTCTGTATTCACCGTTCACCAGAAGAGATAGGACTGTAAATATACAAATCATAAAAACAAAGCTGCATGGGTTTGCTTGCTTTTGCCAATTCCATTCTACTTTGTTGTACACTGCTCTGCTAGCCTGGTTAAAACCAGACCATTCTCAGTTGTAACTGAGTTATGTCTGGCAAAGCGTCAGAGACAAATCATTTCCAGAGGGGCGTCGCGGGTATAGACCTAAAACCAATCAGGAGATGACGTATGCAGAGCGGCGGCCGGCGGAGAAACATCTCCGAGTGTTGTACTTTGCTTGGTTTTTAACAAAAAGAAAACGTTCAAAATCGCTTAAAACAGACGCGATAGCCGATTTGAACGAGTGATGTTCGACTGCGGCATCCATCTTTGTAATGTAGGCTATTAAATCTGCTTCAAAATCCCAGCGCTGACGTCATCGTGTAAAGCCCGCCCCAACGTTTCTGATTGGTTCCGCAATTTTGACGGATTGGAAATGGGCTTGAATGAGTTCTTAGCCAGACAAACTTTCAAAGCAAATCTAAACTTGCCGGAATTTGTCTGGGTTTTCCCAGGTTACTGCTCTGATAAGCTGAACAGCCAATCAGAGTGATCTCATTTAACATCCTCAATCGGCCGAAAAGCCATTGGTACAACTACTGCCAACAGTGGAGAAAAGACTGTGAAAAAAATGGCCGACAGATGCTGAACAATGCCCAAAATTTCTGAATTCATAAACCTGTGTAAAGGCAGCCATTCAGATTGAAGTTCTTGTCTTCCATCTGGGTGTGCCGTCTAAGCTATTAGCATACTATTGCTGAGAAACAGGAAATATTCACATACAGGGATTGGACACCAACAAACCCACGCACATTAACACACAGGTGTGAGGCGTGGATTAGTGTGTTAGAACACAAGAGTCGAGCTGGAAGGGCTTCCAGGTTGTTGAGTGCTTGTCTGTGTGTGTGCGTAAATGTATTTGTGTGACTTTTAGCGCAGTGATGGCTGCCTTTTAAACAGGCAGCAGAAGTAAGTCCTCAAATGTTTCCCATAATCCCCCATTCCGCTCCCTCTAGCTGCAAATAATGAGCTCTCCTTCTGAAGAGCCCAATCAAACAAGTAAAACATTGGAGAGAGAGATAGAGCAAAACACAGAGCACGAGAGAGAGAGAGAAGACATGACAACATGGGTATGAAAGGAAGCAGAGAGAGGATGCAGACATTATGGAACGTTAGAAAGTAAGTGAGGATAGAAAAAGACAAAGGGAATGAAGCGGCGGAGTGCAGCAAGAAAAAGAACGAGAGGGAAAGGCAGGGAAAGATAGAGGGAAAAGGTCCGTGGAGACTCATTGAGGTAAGCCTTGACTCTGGCAAATGCAGCCATGCAGATGGAGTGAATAAATATTGGACAGGGATCTCTCATCACTAACAGCGAGAAAGAGGAGGGGGGGGGGGGTATTGGGAAAGAGAACAATCAAGAGGAAAAAAAACAAAAGAACGTTCCAATGCAAGAGAAATAAGTGCACACAAGCATGTCCAAATTGTTACATTATAAATTATACACATATTTTAATAAAAAAATTCTAATACATGTGATTAAATAATATTTCAATATCGAAGTCTGAACTTTCTGCTTATAACAGCAAAAATGCAGAATACAGTACTTGATCAAATAGCAGAGATTTGAACTGACTCTGCAGAACGACTGGGATTGAACTGACCAAAAAATATATATATAATCTTTCAGGTCTCTAAAGCAACTGAAAAAAAAAAAATCTTTTTTTGAAAAGCCAATAAACACGTCTGTTTCCATTTCGTGTGTGTGTGAGAGAGAGTGTGTTAGTAAGCTAGAGATTTCTATGGTTCCAAGGCCACAGGGGAGAATGTTGTTCATCAAAGAACTCTAGACAAACACTTCTGCCTTGACTGTAGTCAGCTTTTCAGCGAGTGAAAGCCATCATCACGAGTACATCCATGACCATACACAGAAAGAGAGATGTGATGCTTGAGTCTCTCAGTAAAATCAGACTGTGGAATGTGCTTAAGATGAAGACCCCGAGTAAACGAGAGAAATGAGGTATAGCAACAAGGTAGACAGCAAATATAGGCAAAATAATTAGTCCTCTAAATAAGTGTTGGTGGGCTGCAGATCTGTTCTAATCAGGTCTTAAAAAGCAAAGTAAAAATGCAAATCATAAAATACAACTAGCCTACATAACCATGCATTGAATAGCAAAATAAATACAATAAAATATATGTAAGAGGGATGAGAATGCATTTCCCAACTTCAAGTTTTGTTAACTCTCGCCATTGACGGAAATGTCCGTCATTTGTGAGAAAACGTTTCACACAATTGACGGAAATTTCCAAGCTTTCCATTTTTTTGAGTGTTATACAGTAGGGGGCGCTATGACACATTTTCTGAAAAAGTACTGAATCTCCTGATCAAAACTTATGAGGGGAAGATGCAGAAACAAGCGATATCATATAAGTATGCATTTGTAAAATAACGCGATCATCAACGTTAAAAAGCATATAGGCTAAATCAAAACAGAACGATATTACAGAATGAAACGTCAACTAAGGACGAGCTATAGGATTGTGAAGCTTTGAGGGTGTTGATGGACTTGATCTACTTCATCTATGTTTTGATCATCGTTCTGAATCCCATCTAGAAGTATTCTTTAACAAAAATGTGATTTTCTCAGTTTTTCGCAAAACAAATTGCTTTCTTTATGAAACCACATTTAAGTGTTGATAAAAAAGAATGCATGAAGCTGGAATAAAATATTATATTGTCTTTTAAAAGCAGATGTTCCCATCTTTCTTAGGATATATTACATGTTCAGATATTCATACAACAAAATATTCTGGGAGCCATGACATTTTTTGTGAAAATGATCAAAAAAACGCTATAGCGGTGGCTGGCTACTTTTTTTGAAAAATGCTGGCAGGGAAAGAGTTAACAATAGTGGTTGTGCATCCAAACTGATTCTAATATACAGACTTGCGTATGGCAAAATGTTTATCTGAACATTTCCATGGCGACAACAACCATCAATACTGTTTATTCGCAACAAACGTTCACATTGTGCATCGTTTCCGCTTCATATCTTTGTATACCTTTAAAGGAACTGCTTAAGATGAGCGTAACCAATGTCCATTGCATATGCAGATTGATATTTAAATTGTTTTATTTTTCTTATTCTCCCTATCATTCAAATATTAAAATATAATACAATGCCAACAATAAAAATAAATGACGAAAGGAGGTTTATGGTCACCACCACAAAGCGCCCGCGCCCTCAGAGTACTTGGATGTTGTAAAAGAGGTAAAAACGATATAAATACTGTTCGTTTTCTCACACAAACCGCTTATTTCGTGTCTTGGGCCATCAATGTGTACTCACATTTACGAGTCATTAAATCATGTTTAATTTGGACTTCTCTGTGCATGCATGCTCTTTGAGGTGGTGACCATAGACCTCCATTATATGACTGAATCTGATCTAAAAAATCTAAAAATCTCAAAATTGAAACTGCTGTGAAAACCAAGACACCTACATCTTGGATGCCCCTGAGGTAAGCTAAAACATATCAAAAATTAATTTCAAAGTGAACTATCCCTTTAAAACTGCTGTTAACACTTTCTCCGACAACGGGGTTCGATGATACGACAAAGGCTATAATGTCTTTAGCCTTCACTTTCACACATATGGGCCGGCAAAATGCAGGCATGAGGGATGTAGTACCTCTCGCCAATACAAATGAACATCTGACTCTGAAACACATTGCAACTTTATAGTGCTGAAAGGAAAACATTGGCCTTGAGTTCGAAAAAGTCAGTCTCTGTGAAACCCTTTCATCGTAAACACACGTATTCACTTCCTGCAGGTGCTACTACGTGTCTAAAAAATGCTATGGCATCCACTTTTGAGGTGGATTTGACTGGGACATCAGCCATTTAAGGAAGAAGTTATTAATATAGACAAATGTAAACCAGTGAATCGTGCACAATAAGACCAGGAACGTGTATTAAGAAAGTAAACAGGGTCAATTTTGATTACATAATGACTTTAAGGTTGGCTGATTGTGTGGCCACAGCTCCTCACACTCGTTAATCATCCCTTTATCTTCCAGCAATTTCAGAAATGAAACTGCTCTCTGTAAGCACTGGAGGCTTCTCTACCGTCCCTCTTTCTTTACTGTATTCCTTCCCTTAGGTGCGAGGAACCATTTAAACAGGTCATGGGTCAAAGAGTACAGACTTCCCTTTTGTGTCAGTGAACATTATTGTGGAAAGTTGTAGGGAAGTTTATCTGCTGAAGTATATGAAAAATAATACAAATAATAAAATACAAACTCAAACTAGCCAAACAACATAAGAGTTTTATAAATCCAATCCATGTCATTTTCCCACATAAAAACCCCCAACTACATTATAATTTACATTAACTTGACCGACTTCTTTTTTTGCTTATTTGTGTATTTTCTTTTTCATTCTTGGAAAAGCCTGTTTCTGACAAAAAAAAAGCAATTGTAAGATAAAGATTAAAATAATAAATAGTCAATTGTGTGGTATAAAATTGCTATTGTGCAATATAAAGTTGTGGCGGTGAGTTATCCATCAGCAATAAATGTGTGAAAAAAATACATATTTGCATCATACTTGAAAAAGAATATTCCTCCAAATCGCCAACATCCCCTCCCACCGATCCTCCAACACAACCTCCGTTGGGACGGAAAACAAGTTCAGTGAACCCAACGCTGGAACTCTGATCAGCCCCTCTCTCTCGTCCCGCGCACACAATAAGAGCCTCTTTGTGTCCCGGAGGACTGCTGGATCTAAAATTAAGTTAGCCTGTCAAATGACTTCACTTCTCTGCAAAACAAAAAGCCAGAGTCCAGAATCAACAACAAAGATGGCAGCTGAAGTGGCTTACGACAGGCAGAAATGTAAACTGCGCAGTTGGAGATTTAAGGGACAGGTGTTTTATATTCTCACTCGAGTGCTTGTGTGTGTAATGTTTCTCTGGCAGAGAGGTGAGCGGCTTATCACGTAGTGAAGAGAGAGATTAGCAAGTATTCACTCGTCGCAACACGGGCCAGCTGGATGCTGCCCGTCCATCTTTTTACGTGTGTGTGTAATGGGAGACTGATAGCGACACCTTGTCACAGAAGTGCTAGTCCGTGCTTATGGTGAACTCACCTATCAGCGAATTCACCTGCAAGTCTTGATGTGAGAAAAGAGGCATACGGGGACAGCAAGAATACAAAAGATTAAACTGGGAGCCGAACACAACAGAAACGCCTGCACACAAAGAGAAAAATTCAAAGGAGACGCAACAAACTTTTAAAGACATTTAGATATCAATCACATGGTATAACTAGAAAAAATAACAAGGCCCTCATCACATTTTTTTCATCATAACAGAAGGAAAAAGAGATCTGGTAGCACAGCTATATTAAATACAATTAATTAAATGACTGGTTGACCTTAAAGCCCCAAAAAAGCATATCCATCAATCATAAAATAATACATACACGGCTTCAGGAGGTTAAAAATAAGTGAAGGGATGCGTTTTTGTAAGAAAAATATGCATGTTTTTAACTAGTCAATAATCACTGGCTACTAGTAACGCGTCGAGTTCCAGCAGAAGAGTGACCTCTGACATATTGATGAACACAGAAGTGCAGAGGATAGACCAAAACAAAATACTGGTCATAAATTATGTCTAAAACCAGATTTTTTTTTTAGTACAAATAGAGAATTTAGATGGAGAAAATTGCATTGGGCTACTTTTGTTGAACAGAGCTAGCTGGAAACCCTCACAGTTCAGTTAAGGTAACGTATTACTCCCTCCCTTTAAATGAACAGGAAATATTTCACAATAAGACTGTACAAATGTTTTTTCAATATTTGTTATCACAACATTTTTTCTTTTGTCAAATCAACTTAAATAATTAATTTAGTTGAGATAACTTATCATTTTTAGTTTCTGATGATTAAATTAATCTCCTTCATTGTATTAACTCACTTTTTCCAGTTCAATCAGCTTAAAATTTTAAGGCAACCAGGTTACTTGAAAAGGTTATGTTAAAAAAGTAAATGGATCATCAATATTGGTTTCATATTGCCTTTAAATTAAGATAATTACAATAAAATAACCCCACCCCAAACTCCAAAGTAGCCTACATATTTTGGTATATTTAAAGGAGAGTGAAGTCATTATTTAGTCTCTTCACGAACTATTTGTAATTTTGAGGGCATTTGTTTCTAACTCGGCGAACTCAGAGTACGTTCGGTTCTGTCTCCAATTTTTTCCTCCGAAAGATATAACAAATAACAGACTGCCACACACTACATCAACTCTAAATAGCTGGCAGATGTGAATAGGGAAGAAAATGTGGGGTAAAAAGGAGAGATAAGGAGGGAACGCGGTGAAATTCTCACCACAAAACAAGCACTCATCAACCGTTAGAAGTTAAAGGCGAGCGGACGTAAGTGGGACAGCGGCAGCGTCTGTGAACAGCTCGCGCTGCATCAAACTATCCCTCGCGCCCCGCAACACTGCACTTTAAGTGAATTAGGTGTCCTGTGCGCGCTCTAAACTGATTTCTGCAACACATGCCACGTAACAAATCAAATTTGAAACAACCCAGATAGAGAGGGGGGATAGAAGGGGAGTCAGTCATTGCGCATTCCGATGGTTTAAAAACAGAGACGGAGCGGCGCATGTTTTCAACACTGAGCTCGAGCCATTTCAGTCACATGTCTCTTGCTCATGCACGAGCTGACACTGCGCTGCGGATCATATGCGTTCAATTTAAAGCAATTATTCTGCTATTTAACGCTCTGGTGCGTGAAGTAGCCTATTTTAAAATTATGAAGGCGGTAAAACTAGGATACAAATGTTTCCTTTTGAAAACAATGAATAGGCCTAGAATAGATTTTCAACTAAAATTACATATCTGATAATATCAGATAAAAGATGCATCCGTCCATTAGAATAGAATATGGCTCTTGCCGTTGTCAGTATTTTATTATTATTATTATTTTTTTTGGTCAGTGGTTGGGACAGTGTCGAAGGGTTTGGATGTAACGTCACACGCTGAATGGTTAAAAATGTCTTGGACACACCAGTCAGCGGAGGGTTAATGTTCTCATAGCCTACTTTTGAACCCCATAGGCTATCACACAACAACATCAAATCCATTGTGGGTGCGCGTGCACGTGCAACATGCGTTTCAGTAGCCTAATGTTGATGTTGATAAAATATGAATGAGCCTTAAATAACCATGCAAATCAACAGAATTTGTCCTATTCACCAGAAAGCCACAAATGCTCAGTTCACCGAGTATCAAAGTAACCCAAGTTCTTTAGCCAAAGCATGCGCTATTCTAAAAATCAGATGTGATATCAGTGGACCGTTACATATGACCACATATTCTCGCAAGGAGTTACACTTAATATAAATTGCTACAATTTCACTCATGCAGTGCAGTCGTGCAGATCAGACAGTCTACGTAACATAACAAAACTCTGATTCGGACTGTCCGATTACGGAGCACTCAACCCAATGTGTTTATTTATCCGATGCGTTTGAGCACTGGCACAATGAATGCAGTTAAAAGCAAAAAAACAACATTAGCACCATCAGCCCCGTTATCTGATGGCTGATAACACAGCGCGAGGCGAGGCGCAAACACACTACCGCGTGCCCTATTTGTCAACACGCTCGCGCCGAACGAGATGACACAAGACAGCTGAGGAAGCAAAGAGATAAACAGCTAAACGCTTACATCCTCTCTCCGGCGCTCAACAATCGTCCCTCCACCATCATCTCGGGTAGAAAATCCAGATTGTAGGACGAAGTCATGTTCAGGCTGACCGTGTTGTGCGCCGCGGACTGGATAACGCCCGCCCTCCGCGCGAGCCTGCCTGCCGAGTTTGGGCGCGCGAGACAGAGAGGGACAGGTGCAGCAGCGCGAGCGGCACTGCTGGGCACACACACACACACACTAACTGCACTTGTCACATTCTTTTCCTCTCACCCATTAGACTGTTTTTCCTCAACAATCCCTTTAACAACAAAACAAAAAATCCCCTTTCAGACAACTATCGTTCCGGAGCGTCAAGCACCGGGAGCGGAGAGGCGTGGCTGCTCGCGCTGCTGCAGCGAGTTTTTAACCAATGCATCTCTGAGCCATATCAACCGGCCTGTTCTATGAAATAATTAATGGAAGTAGGCTATCTCTCTCCTTTCATTAAAGGGAACACAAAAAAAACAGATATTCTGAAGAATGTTCACGCAGCTCCTATCCATACATACAATAAGATGGGGACTGAAGCTGTCAAGGTCCAAAATGGACCAAAAACAGGAAACTGGTCCATATGAATTTGCTGAAAGCATTGCTTTTCACAATAGGCCAATAAAATTTAAACTTTAAAGTTCAACACCTCCACTCCCATTTCACTTTCATTGTAGCCATCACAAAATAGCTCTGTCCTCTTTTGTGTTCCACAGATGAAACAAACAACCCAGTATTTCTCATCTTTGGGTCAAAACTAAGACATATAGACTGACTAAATTTAGATTAAGAGATAATAAATGCCCCTTCTTCATATATTGAAGATTTATTGCATGCGAATATTTACTGCATCGAACGAAGAATTCAATTCGAGGCACATCCCCATTTTACAGTGCTCATCCTTTCATGCGTAAAAAAAAAGAGCACATTTTCTTTTTTGTTTTCCCCTTGCATGCCCCCAGGGGAAGGGGGTCTCGAGCCGCAGCTCTAGAGAGCACGTGCAGGAACTAGGTCATGGGAAACACTCACGCTTAATGCGTATATATACACACAAATGATGCATGGGGAAGAAGAGGATGTTGTGCCTCGAATTCTGTGGAACATGACTACATAAAATAAGACGATATGCGGCCTAAATTAGCAACCATTAAAAAAGTGCCTTGCCTTGCAGTTTATGCTTTCAAATTGTCCATAACAACATATTACAGCCAAAAGCTTCGGAACAAAACAAAAAGCCATAATGGGCCATGCCTGTCCTTAAAGACCAAGTGCAATGAAGGATTTCAGCTGTCATTAAAAGGCAGTTGCACAGAATTTAAGTGCCATAACCAGCAACAAATGGCCAAATTATACCAGAGGAAAATAGATTCAGCAAATTGTGAAAAACAAAACACGTGTTGTGCTCTGTTATGACCTGTAGCCAAACAAAGTGCTAGTATTTGCATGTGTTCAAGAGTGGTGTTTGTGCATGCAAGGATGCACGATCAATATTTCCTTCTCACTGTAACATTCATGCGAAAACAGAAGACGAAACTAACCCTAGAGCCAGATCCTTCGAGACAGTTTAGATATAGGCTACGATTTCTGTAACGATTTTACACAAATTATTATAATACGCAAGCCGGTGGGTTCATCTTTTCTCCTAAGAAACACTTGTGAATGCCGCCTCCAGCTTGGACGGTTAAGCAGAGGTGACTCATAAAATTCAAAATGAATAAAGTAGGTAACATACAATAATTCAAATCAATGTATACAGGCCTGAAAACCATAATCACACAATAATACTTCTCACTGACCTAAAATATCAATGTGCATCAATTACATACAAAGCAAAATACATTTTGGTGTGTGTATGTGTGTGTTACATTGTGAGTTCTGGACAGGTTTATAAACATTCCGCTGTTCTCACACAGTGCGATAAATACTACCTTGAGCAAATATACATTACATAATGGATTGTGCAATAAAGAAGCAATTTACGAATGCTCGGCATTGCTGTTACGCATGTTATGAAGATGATAAATTCACTAAATGGGCTTCTATTTGGAGAGAAATTCAACAGTAAACCCAAAGCCTAGGACAGGAATAGGGGTGAACATGAATGAAAGGCTGCAAACACAATGCTGTCAAAGAATACAAACATCTTCCTTGCAATTTTGTGGCATGCAAAATAAACATTTATAAAACACATTTCTGCTTAAAAAAGGTACATTTCAATACAGTTCAAGCCTTCTTTTTCCATTAAACTCCTGAATTGACTTGAGAATTAAAACATTGTTGGTTTAACTTAAAGTAAGTTACTTGGTTTTCTTAAAATTTTAAGTTCATTGAAATAAAAAATAAAAAAACGAGTTATTTCAATGAAGGAGATAAAAGATTTATCACAACATTTTTCTTTTGTCAAATCAACTTAAATCATTTATTTAGTTCAGATAACATATTATTTTGAGTTTCTGATGATCAAATCAATCTCCTTCATTGTATTAACTCACTTTTTCCAGTTCAATCAACTTAAAATTTTAAGGCAACCAGGTTACTTAATTTTTTAAGTTAAACCAACAATATTTTTTTACAGTGTGATATAGCATACTGTATTATGCCAATAAAGCAATTTTCAATTTGAATGTGATAGCAAATCATGAAAATATGTTTCTACAGTGTAACTACAATAGATAACCAGCCCACAAAACATGCACGGTTTACGGTAACTTTATTTATTGTTGTGGGTTACAGCGTCATTGTTGTTACATGTAGTAATAACTATGAATTATAGATAATTGCATGCAGCTAAACCAAACCCTAATCCTAACACTACAGTAAGTACATGCAGTTAATATTACTCAGTAATGAAATGTGTAATTACAGTGATACCGTGAAATATAGTATAACCTTGTTTACAAGCCTTACAAGTTAAGGACCTCAAACCCAGCAGGTTTTAGGGGCAAACGCAGAGTCAATGTGTCCACTCCACAACTGACTTTTCTGCTGTGGAAAAACACTGAACAGTTCGGTATCAAGCTCTGGCACACTTTACATGGAAAATGTGGAGATTTCTCAGGACATCCATTTTACTGATATCTGGCAGGGTGTAGGGACAATTTACGTGTGGTATTAGGCGGCTTTAGCAGCCCGGAACATTAACTCACACCACAGACCTTCATGTCGCTCCCTGAACATCCTTCAATCTTTCCGGCTTCCTCTTCTCTGTCCTTCTCTTGGGGTTAAGAAGTCTGATGAAAGCACTTAAGGGCTGATATAATTCTCTCTTGCAGAAGATAATGGAATTTAGCCACAAGACGTCTTTCATTTGGGTTTCTTTCTTTCTCGCTGTCGCGCTCTCTCTCTCTCTCTCTCACACTCTCAGGTCAAAGGTGTCTCTGTTCTTCCTCCTATGATTGTTATTGTTACGTTTTTACCTCTTTCTAGGGTTTTTGTTATCGTCATTGTTTGGTCTTCCGTTTCTCCCCTCCTCTACAGGGGTTTCAGGGTTATAGCCTGAATATTTTTTTCTTGCCGTCAACCTGTTTACTGCACTACCGTTGTCTCGCATTACTGTGAGTAGAGAGTTGCCAGCGGTTATTTTAATGACAGTAGACCATTGCGAACACACATAAAGGTGCAATATGAATAACCTGGATTGTTCCTGCTGGAGTAAGGTGAAACTATATGGTGAACGTTAAGTAGAACATATTCCTGGACCAACTGTCGATCCTGGAACAACATTCCAATCAACCAATCAGATTTGAGGGATATGTTTACAGGTAATGTCAATTATGGGCATACAACAAGGTTTAGGGGCTTCTACACCATTCTTATTCTCCTTTCCTTTCAGGCAGCCGCTGTCTGATGATTTAGCTAAATCTGTGAATCTTTAGACACACGTAGCTTCACATACTGTATATGATGGTTGAAATATTGTATAGGTAATCTGGTGCATTATATTGATAACCTTCAGCGAATGCAGGGCTGAGCTCTCTGGCTGCGCCCCCCTTCAGCCTGATTTTCTTGGGGTCCTTGTTCTTTGTCTCTCTCTCTCTCGGTCTCACACCTTCTCTCTCTTTCTCTCTTTCTGTATGCCTCTCCCCCATGGGTCTGGACCCAGCTGGCCTATAACACGTATTGATTGACCATGTAGGAGGAGAGCAAGGAGACAAGAGAGAAAGAGAGAGGGAGAGAAAGGCAAGCCCGGCAGGCTGCAATACACGGAGACAAAAATAGTACACCAGGAGTTCAAACCGCACAGCGAGAGTGTGAGAGAGTGAGAGAGAGAGAATAAGAAAGAGTTGGGGGCAGGGAAGGTAGTTAGATGGAGGATAAAGCGAAGGAGAACACGCTAAAGATGGCAGATATAGGGCGGGATGTATTAGGGGAGGTCTTAAGAAAACCGAGGAAGCATAGGAGCCACAAAGGGAGGTTCTTGCGAGCAACTTAAAATGACAAATGCGCTCCTTCTCCATCACTGGTTTCAACTGTATTTTTGAAGGGTGGACTTTTTAGATTGGAACGACTAAGCCTAGGAACTGCTGACATCCCTTACAGCACCTCTAAAAAACAAAAGACTCAAACCGGCACAAGTCAGCATAGCCCGATTGTAAAAACGTGCCTCTGGCAGAAATGTACCTTTAAATCCAATTCACTGAAAAGAGAACTACAGGCAACAACTACTTTTTCAACTTATGATTATAGGAGCATGGTCCCTTGCACAATACTACAGTATGTTACGACCTCAAAACACTTTTACCAAATTGCATTTTGATGTTTCGATCACATTATCAACTCGGTAGTTAAAAACGAACATATAGTTCATAATTGGATGAGCGATATTTATATCCAGTATATGCACATCGCATGTCGGTCGGTCGGTCTTGACAACCATAAACATCTATCCTTCAGTCCTGCTTAGTGACAGAAATTTAGATATATTGCGATAACCAAATCTCTACCTTCTGATGCATTTGCTGCACAATATATACGTCAGCCCTAGCATTTTAGCCATGCATGTATTTGACATAATGGCTGTCAGCGGTATGTCAGAAGAGTCTGTTTTGCCTCATGAATATTTAATTAACTCATGGATTATGTAAAGCAGTGAGCGTGCTCATTTGGGTGAGAGCACCCACATACGTACGCATACTCTCAGTTACGGTCAAATTCATACTATAGATATTTTGCCTCAAGTCATATCAGATCCACACATAGATGCACATGACCTAATGAATTTGTTCATATCATAGGAACAGTGTGTTCTAGACCAGATGCAAATAATTCTAATTAAAAGGACAAAGTGAGAATTACCACTATTCCATTAAAATTGTCCAAAATAATCCCTTTACATAATAATCACATTGATTAGACTTGGAAATCCTAATATGCTTTTCTTGGGATTTTCACATTTACAAGTGAAGGGTAAAGGCTACTTCACGACCAATTTGAAAGTTCTGTGCGACTGTTCTGTCAGAGATATTGCATGTTAAGATGGCTTAAGGCTTGATTCGGTTCACAAAACATGTCTGAATTAATTGTTTATGAATTTATCGAGTTTAACTCAGTGTCTCAATGATTTGGGTGCAACGGTTATCATATAAAGATTATCAATGAATAATGATATTCATTTTGGCAAGTTTTAGATTCTGCATTGCAATATACGGTTCAATGGTCTTTGCATTGGTACAATATTATGGTGAGAATCTGAAGTCAACCATTTGAACTGTCAACATGTTTCCAACTAGGCTACCAATCAGAATAACAACACACGTGGTTAAATGACACATTTGACTGTAACTATCATCCACTTGAGTATTGTGGTTTGCTAGAGAGTGCATGTAAGCCTATCACTCTAATCTGGGATCACTAGCCTGGTAAATCTTCTACATTAACTCGACCTCAGTTGTTTGCATTATCACCATGGCAACCAGCAGCAATGCTATCACATGATATCAACAGCATATCGTATTCCATCAGACTCCCCTAATATACATTTCTGTCGTATTGATCCAGAACTAAATCTGTCTCCTAAATCATAAAACACTCCAACATTCAAACTAAAGGCCCGTTTCTGCTTCCCACTCTCCCAGAATGCCAACCTCGGAGTGATTGTTGCCCAGTGCAGTGAACCTTACTGGTTTAATTGAACATGTCTTGTGTTGCAAAATTGGAGTTTAAATAAAGTTGCCATTTCTCTCCAAGTCCTACATTCATTAAAGAGCCTTTTGCTCCGTTCCTTTCTCTATCCATCTCCCCCCCGTTCCTTTGTTTCAACATCTCTCCCCCCGTTTCCCTCATTAAAGCGGGACCCTGAGAGCGCCGGTCACTGCTTCTCATTTATTTTCATTTGAAACTCGCGCAGCTTCGCTGAGCCACAGCTCGACGCTGGGCACCTAGGGACAGGTCATTCTCCTATAACACAAAACCACCCATTTCTGCAACACGCTCGCGCACATATCCCAGAATGCACACTTGCCACAGACACACACAGACACAACCGCCATCGCCTTGTTTTTACCATAATGAAAGGCTTTCCAAGCCACTAATTGCAGAGTACAAACTCCAATGGTTGTAGCGGAAAGTCGGCAGTGCTGCACGAGTGGTTTTAGGAAGAAAGTGGAAGCCTTTATGACAGTCCTGGTGTTATCCATAATAGCTTAACCCTTAAATATCCTGTACGAAACACATCATTTATAGCTTTGTCCGCTAAAGTCACACTCATACAAGCTGCACTTGATAATCCAGCGAGCTGCCTGTCTACTCCACATCATAAATTTAAACTAAAAATGCTGTCTAAGCAGGCAGCTCTTCAGGTTTTTGTCCAAACATGATGTCTGGGCTGGCCGTTCATCAGGTTTTGAGACTCTGACGTCCATAATCGAAAGTCTAGGTAGGCAGACCATCGTTTCGAAACATAAACAGCATAAAAGAAACGTTTCATATACGTTCAAAATCAGTAATATTACACAATACTCAATAGTAAATAAAGTCATTGGATTTCTAGACACCATTACAGTACATTCGGCATCATACGGATTGAAGTTGAAACTCAACGGCATAAATCGATGCGAGTCCTCAGCGGACGAAGCATTACATCAACCGCCAGAGGCATACGCAATAGCTTCTTTTACAGTCCCAGCATGTATGGTTTTCCCTTGAACGTGGCCCTTCGTGTAGCTCCATAAATCATTTTTGCGTCAAATAACGATAAACGTTCTCAAGTCCGTAGATTCAGTCCCAGTCGCCTTGGGGTACATTTGTTAATATTAGAAATTTTCGTGGTTCTCTAATGAGAATGCTTGTGTGTGATGTTTATGGCACGCTTACATTTGACATTTCTTTATTGGAGGAGGTTGAGTTATAGCCAAGGTATGTGTGTGTGTGTGTGTTACAAGAAGACCTGCCCACAGTCATTGGAGAGATTCATGTTCCTTGGGGGCTATTTTAAAAGCCATTGAGCACAAGTACAATGAATGAGTAAAAGGCCATAAATCTACTCTTTAAACCAACATGGCCGCCTCTCTGGCCCAACTAATGCCCTCACACCCCATTACACTCCGCACATTAAAAGCCTGCGTTATTAACTGCCCATAACCCTGGGATAAAAACCAACCCGACACGGCCCGATTAGCACCCTTCTCCGGTTTTAAAAAATGGCCAGAGACAGAGATGAGAAGAGAGGTAGAAAGTGAGTGACAGCCTCATTGTTGGGGCGTCCCATTGTTGAGAATGCTTTCAGCGCTACCCTCCTTCCATCTCTCCACAGACTCCCCCCCCACCCTTTTAAATCCAATCGTCAGAGAGGCGTGCAAACAAAAGCAGACATCTTTCTAGTGGCGGGACGGGGCTTAACCCGTCCTGCTCATCCCTCTCTTTGTTTAATGCGATTATTGCATCCAAACAAACTCAGAATTTAGGTCCTCGCAAGTGTTTCTGCACACTTAAATGTAGGCATAGATACTGAGGTGATTTATTACGGATTAAGACCGCTCGTACGTGCAATAAGTGCAATAAGGGAGGACAGTGATTTGCATGCACAATTTTATTATAATGAATTTGATGTCTCTTTCTATCACACTGTTTCGCTTGCACACACACACATTATTCTGCATTATCTCTAAATACTTCCCAATAGCTGTATCAACTCTTCAGTTTGTAAAGAGACTCCAAACGAACCGTAGGGGATGAGAAATAAGAGAGGGGAACGTTGCAAGCTGTGCATTTCTACGGTTGGCAAGACGAGTGCCGACGGTACAGCACAGACGGGGTCCCGCAATTTGACAAAAACACAACTGCATGCAAGCACAGCTCAAACGGCCTACAATCGGCATGTCAACGAACCAAGCCAACAAAACCGCAGGCTTCCCTCAACAAAACATTCCTGAAATGGCTCGCTGCATGCCTGCAGCTATGAGCGGCAAACCTTTCGGAGATACCCTGATCTGTGTGTGTGTGTGTGTGCATGTATGCCTTTGTGTTCTGTCCAGGGACAGCGTTACCTCAGCAGCAGTTCTTCTGTGCTCCTCATGGAGACAGCGCTGTTCGCGGTAGACGAGTATCGCATGCTGTCCACACACACACTCGGCACAAAGCCCAGCTCAGACGAGTGCTCCAACATCGCCGTTACTCCGAATGCAAGCATGCACTACACACGCACACGATCCTTGTGCTTTCAGTTGTGGAGGGGTGTACGCTGGCCCTTCCTCTGGCATCTGAATCCTCTCTCTCTCTTTCTCTCTCGCAGTAACACTCCCACCCATCCACCCTCACTGGCTCCCTCCTCCTTCCTCTTGTCCCTCCCCTGCTCCCGTCTGATTCACTGGGCTGTGATAACCCTTTCTGACAGCTCATGTTGTTTTTGGGCCACAGCTAGTGCTGTTAGCCTGGTGCTGGCTAGCATTGAGAAGCCTGCTGTTGTCCAGGATGCCCAACACCCCAGAGGACAGCTCGTATCTTGTATCCATGTGAGAATAACAACTAAAGAAAAGCTGTTTAAACAATTAGACTCTCAAGAGCATCCAACTTTACGCTCATTTTCTTTGTCAACATAGGCAAAAAGGAAAAGTTGCAGAGATGGGATGCAATAATGTGTCTTCTGTGAATGACTCCAAGCACGCTAAAATAGGGACTTCTTTATATATAAATAGTGAAGAACCAAAAGCTAAGTGAAATAAATGAGTGGACATAAAGAGTGATTCGCTTAAAGCACACTGTAAAAAAAAATATTGTTGGTTTAACTTTTACAATTTTTAGTTCATTGAACTGGAAAAATTGAGTTAATACAATGAAGGAGATTTAATCATACAATGAAGATTGATTTAATCATCGGAAACTCAAAATATTATGTTATCTGAACTACATAAATTATTTAAGTTAATTTGACAAAAGAAAAAAAATGTGATTACAAATCATAAAAATATTTCTTTACAGTGCAGTGTCTCTCAATTTCAGCACGCAGGACCCTCATCCCAGAAAATGTCTCTCTATTTAAAGGATTAGTTCACTTTTGAAAAAACTTTTGCTGATAATTTACTCACCCCCATGTCATCCAAGATGTCCATGTCTTTCTTTCCTCAGTCGAAAAGAAATTTAGGTTTTTGATGAAAACATTCCAGGATTTTTCTCCATATAATGGACTTCAATGGGAACCAGACAGTCCAAGGTCCAAACGACAGTTATAACAGTTTCAGATGCAGCTTCAAATGTCTTTAAACGACACCAGACGATGAATAAAGGTCTTATCATTCGAAACGATCGGTTATTTCAAAGCTTATTCCAAAAATGTAACTGCCTTGCTGTATTCTGTGAGGCGCGTTTGCAACGTCACGTAATACGTAATTACGTTCAAAAGGTCACGGGCGACGTAGCCGGAAGTACAGAGTCAAAATCGTCTGACATCGTTGTTTTACCTTTTAATTCCTTTTTTGTAAACGGCGTTTGAGTTAGTTTTCACGTTCAACCTATACGTTCAACTTGTAAACACTCTGACTCTGTACTTCTGGCTACGTCGCCCGTGACCTTTTGAACGTAATTACGTATTACGTGACGTTACAAACGCGCCTCACAGAATGGAGCAATGCTAGCATTTGTCCTTAGAAAAGTAACATTTTTGGAATAAGCTTTGAAATTACCGTTCGTTTCGCATGATAAGACCCTTATACATCGTCTGGTGTCGTTTAAAGACATTTGAAGCTGCATCTGAAACTGTTATTAACTGTCGTTTGGACCTCCAACCGTCTGGTTCCCATTGAAGTCCATTATATGGAGAACAATCCTGGAATGTTTTCATCAAAAACCTTTATTTCTTTTCGACTGAGGAAAGAAAGACATGGACATCTTGGATGACATGGGGGTGAGTAAATTATCAGCAAAAGTTTTTTCAAAAGTGAACTAATCCTTTAACACACTAACAAGCTGATGAGTTGAATCAGGTGTTTGGATAAATTTATCAAAACACTGTAAAACAAAACATTTTCAAGATTTGTTATCACAACATTTTTTTCTTTTGTCAAATCAACTTAAATAATTTATTTAGTTTAGATAACTTATTATTTCGAGTTTCTGATGATTAAACCAATCTCCTTCATTGTATTAAGTCACTTTTTCCAGTTCAATCAACTTAAAATTTTAAGGCAACAGGTTACTTTAAGTTAAACCAACAATATGGACTAAAATTAAGACATACTGGCTTAACCCTTAAATTGCATAAATGCTTTGCCAATAAGTTTTTAGCGTCCTGGATCTATATCTAACAGGGATGGATCTCTACCTGTCCCTATACTATAAAACTCTTCTGATTAAAGTAAAAATTAAAGAAGGATAAATTAAAGTATTAGCTTTTGTAGCTTGGAAGGGTTCGGTTTGAGCAGATGTTTTATACCATCATCACTGTCCTCGTCAGAGCTCATTTCCCAGTACATTCAGCATCTGGCTCATATTCGCCATCTCAAACATATTCTTAAAACTAACTAACTTTTAACCACTGACAGCTTCTTGACAGATCCACCATCAAGTGACAGCGACACTAATATTTGCTCTGCAGTAAATTGCTGAACCATTTCAAGTTTTGCTGATGATGCTTCCTATTTTTTTTGTTTTCTGCCTGTGGCAACCATTACTGAAACGTCACTTCATCATTGTGGATCAGAAATTGACAACATGTGAATTGCACTTATTCAATCATCAAAGATAAAAAATATGAGCAGTTCTGAGCAGTTTCTCCTGTTCAGCGTGCCAAGTTTTGAGACATGCTTCCAGGTTAGGTTGTACCTCAGTGCTACTCATGCTGTTTTTTTTTCTTCCTCTCAGAGACAACACAACAGGCTTTTTGAGGACCATTGTTTTGATGAATTACTTCTGCGATGGGAATGCAGAACATCACCAGGGACGTGGATTAGTTTAAACGAGGGTTCTGAGTGTGCGTTCTATGTGTATTGTATTCTAAGAAGCCCATTTGTTTTCCCAATAGGAACATTTCGCTAAATAGTCACACTCATCTGGAAATAACCTCTTGTCATTGCTCTTTCGTTTCACCATCTGTTCCTTCCCCTCCATATCTCTCGTTCTCTCCATTCCAGAAAAAACATTTACCTCTTCTCTCTTTAAATGTCTCCTCCTTTCACAAGTTTCTCACTCTCTCTCCCTCTTCCAAATGTCTTCCAGATATGCCTGTTTAAAAATGCATTGTGTTTATTACGGCTTATGAATGTTTAATCGCCAGAAAAACACATCAGAGGATCAAGGGCACCGATTCATTAAAGGACAAAATTTCGTGTTGCACCTTGCACAATTGGCTACGATCATTCATAACACTTGCAATAATTGCCAAAGTAATTTGTTTACCAAACACCTGCGGTCCTGAGGTGCCCCGTTAATGTCCTATGACTGTCCCTGCAATAGATGCCATCACTTCAAAAAAGTCTTTTCCTTCAATGCTGATCTGCATTATAGTGACCATAGTGATTTCAATTACAGATGTCATGCAAATAAAATTGGTTAGAGGCGTAAAACAACCAGTTCCAAACGTCTATCTGCTCCATCTGCCGCCTCTTTTCCTTTTCTCTCTCTTTGTCAGCCCCTCTTCCAGTCTCACATGTGCTAGTCACTATAAATGTAATGGTTGTCCAGCGGGGAGTGTTTCTGAGTGGCAGGCATATAGTCAGGGAACTTAACGGCTAGATGAAAATGCCAAATGTATTACTGATCAATTCTAGTTCATTTTTTGGCATTTGTTTTGCAACATGAAAATCTACGTCTGTCTGCTACTGAAAGCCAAAGACAAATTAAAGCTGCAAGCAGCGATGGGCGGGCCCTCGCACCTGTAGCACGTTGGGGTCTGAGGCGGCCGCGTTGCATTTTCTGCAGCTCAGCCAGTGCGGCTGTGTATTTACTACGCTGCTTCGTTAAAGGTCACTTCCTGTTGCCAGCAGGTGGCACTATGACTGTGGGTGAATGTCGGAATGTAGATTTGTTCAGGGTGGGACTCTTGTCAAAGGTGTAAAATTTCATGCATATCTGGGCTTTTACAGTCAAGTTACTACAACTTCCTGTTTCAGACGAATCATCGACGCCAGGGACACGCCCATCGACGAAAACCCGCAGATAGCACAACTTTACATCGTCAATGCCTTTAGAAGGCACAGCAGAAATGTGAAGTCGATCCGACTAAAGCCCTAGGAGGAGTTAGTTAAAGTACGTAATGAGTAAATCATCCAAAAATGGCAGTAAAATTAGAAATGGCCGACTTCCTGTTGAGTTTAAGGCATCGCTCCAAGAGGCTGTTTTGTGTGTCTGTCCATGGTAGATGTACCACAGAAATTTCTTACATGTCGGTCAAACATGCGGCGGGGGCTGCTTTGTTAAAGGCCACTTCCTGTTGCCAGTAGGTGGCACTATGACTGTGGGTTAATGTCGGCATGTAGATTTGTTCAGGGCGGGACTCTTGTCAAAGGTGTAAAATTTCATGCATATCTGGGCTTTTACAGCCAAGTTACTACAACTTCCTGTTTCAAGGCGAATCATCGACGCCACGGACACGCCCATCGACGAAAACCCGCAGATAGCACAACTTTACATCGTCAATGCCTTTAGAAGGCACAGCAGAAATGTGAAGTCGATCCGACTAAAGCCCTAGGAGGAGTTAGTTAAAGTACGTAATGAGTAAATCATCAAAAAATGGCGGTAAAATTAGAAATGGCCGACTTCCTGTTGAGTTTAAGGCATCGCTCCAGGAGACTTTTCTGTGCGTCTATCCATGGTAGATGTACCACAGAAATTTCTTACATGTCGGTCAAACATGCGGCGGGGGCTGCTTTGTTAAAGGCCACTTCCTGTTGCCAGCAGGTGGCGCTATGACTGTGGGTGAATGTCGGCATGTAGATTTGTTCAGGGTGGGACTCTTGTGAAATATGTAAAATTTCGTGCAGATCTAGGCATTTACAGCCAAGTTACTACAACTTCCTGTTTCATGGCGAATCATCAACGCTTCGGACACGCCCATCGACGAAAATGCGCAGATAGCACAACTTTACATCGTCAATGCCTTTAGAAGGTACAGCAGAAAAGTGAAGTCGGTCCGACTAAATCCCTAGGAGGAGTTCGTTAAAGTACGGAGTGTGTAAATCGTCCAAAAATGGCCTCCAAATTCAAAATGGTGGACTTCCTGTCAAGTTTAGGGCATCGCTCCAAGAGGCTGTTTTGTGCGTCTGGTCATAGTAGATGTACCACAGAAGTTTCGTACATGTCGGTCAAACAAGCGGCGGGGGCTTCTTCGTTTAAGGTCACTTCCTGTTGCCACTAGGTGGCGCTATGACTGTGGGTGAATGTCGGCATGTGGATTTGTTCAGGGTGGGACTCTTGTCAAATGTGTAAAATTTCGTGCAGATCTGGGCATTTACAGCCAAGTTACAACAACTTCCTGTTTCATGGCGAATCATTGACGCCACGGACACGCCCATCGACGAAAACACGCAGATAGCACAACTTTACATCGTCAATGCCTTTAGAAGGTACAGCAGAAATGTGAAGTTGATCCGACTAATTCCCTAGGAGGAGTTCGTTAAAGTACGGAGTGTGTAAATCGTCCCAAATCGGTCGCCAAATTAAAAATGGCGGACTTCCTGTCGAGTTTAGGGTATGGGTTCTTGAGGCTTTTTTGTACGTCTGGTCATGGTAGATGTACCACAGAAATTTCGTACATGTCGGTCAAACATATGGCGGGGGCTGCTACGTTAAAGGTCACTTCCTGTTGCCAGCAGGTGGCGCTATGACTTAGGGTGAATGTCGGCATGTAGATTTGTTCAGGACGGGACTCTAGTCAAATGTGTAAAATTTCGTGCAGGTCTGGGCATTTACAGCCAAGTTATTACAACTTCCTGTTTCATGGCGAATCTTCGACGCCACGGACACGCCCATCGACGAAAACGCGCAGATAGCACAACTTTACATCGTCAATGCCTTTAGAAGGCACAGCAGAAATTTTAAGTCCATCCGACTAAATCCCTAGGAGGAGTTCGTTAAAGTACGGAGTCTGTAAATCGTCCAAAAATGGCCGCCAAATTCAAAATGGCGGACATCCTGTCGAGTTTAGGGTATGGGTTCTTGAGGCTTTTTTGTGCGTCTTGATATGATACACGTCCCCACCAAATTTCGTGCATGTAGGTTGAACGTGGACGAGGGGCTAATTTTTTCCAATTTTCTAGGTGGCGCTATCGTGCCATTTTGCCCCGCCCATCCGCGAAACCCACAAAATACAAAATTTTTCACCAGTCCTGACATGCGTGCCAAATTTGGTGAGTTTTTGAGCATGTTGCGGCCCCGAAAATGGCACTTACTTTGCAGAAAAAAGAAAAAAAAAAAAAAAAAAAATTAAAGCTGCAAGCAGCGATGGGCGGGCCCTCGCACCTGTAGCACGTCGGGGTCTGAGGCGGCCGCGTTTCATTTTCTGCAGCTCAGCCAGTGCGGCTGTGCATTTGCCACACTGCTTCGTTAAAGGCCACTTCCTGTTGCCAGCAGGTGGCGCTATGACTGGGAGAATGTCGGCATGTAGATTTGATCAGGGCGGGACTCTTGTCAAATGTGTTAAATTTCGTGCAGATCTGGGCATTTACAGCCAAGTTACTACAACTTCCTGTTTCATGCCGAATCATCGACGCCACGGACACGCCCATCGACGAAAACGCGCAGATAGCACAACTTTACATCGTCAATGCCTTTAGAAGGCACAGCAGAAATTTGAAGGCGATCCGACTAAAGCCCTAGGAGGAGTTAGTTAAAGTACGTAATGAGTAAATCATCCAAAAATGGCGGTAAAATTAGAAATGGCTGACTTCCTGTTGAGTTTAGGGCATCGCTCCAAGAGACTTTTCTGTGCGTCTGGACATGGTAGATGTACCACAGAAATTTCGTACATGTCGGTCAAACATGCGACGGGGGCTGCTTCGTTAAATGTCACTTCCTCTTGCCACTAGGTGGCGCTATGAATGTGGGTGAATGTCGGCATGTAGATTTGTTCAGGACGTGACTCTTGTCAAATGTGTAAAATTTAGTGTAGATCTGGGCATTTACAGCCAAGTTACTACAACTTCCTGTTTCATGGCGAATCATCGACGCCACGGACACGCCCATCGACGAAAACGCGCAGATAGCACAACTTTACATCTTCAATGCCTTTAGAAGGTACAGCAGAAATTTGAAGTTGATCCGACTAAATCCCTAGGAGGAGTTCGTTAAAGTACGGAGTGTGTAAATTGTCCCAAATCGGTCGCCGAATTCAAAATGGCGGACTTCCTGTCGAGTTTAGGGTATGGGTTCTTGAGGCTTTTTTGTGCGTCTGGTCATGGTAGATGTACCACAGAAATTTCGTACATGTCGGTTAAACAAGCGGCGGGGGCTGCTTCGTTAAAGGTCACTTCCTGTTGCCAGCAGGTGGCGCTATGACTTTGGGTGAATGTCGGCATGTAGATTTGTTCAGGGCGTGACTCTTGTCAAATGTGTAAAATTTCGTGCAGATCTGGGCATTTACAGCCAAGTTACTACAACTTCCTGTTTCATGGCGAATCTTCGACGCCACGGACACGCCCATCGACGAAAATGCGCAGATAGCACAACTTTACATCGTCAATGCCTTTAGAAGGCACAGCAGAAATTTTAAGTCGATCCGACTAAATCCCTAGGAGGAGTTCGTTAAAGTACGGAGTCTGTAAATCGTCCAAAAATGGGCGCCAAATTCAAAATGGCGGACCTCCTGTCGAGTTTAGGGTATGGGTTCTTGAGGCTTTTTTGTGCGTCTTGATATGATACACGTCCCCACCAAATTTCGTGCATGTAGGTTGAACGTGGACGAGGGGCTAATTTTTTCCAATTTTCTAGGTGGCGCTAGCGTGCCATTTTGCCCTGCCCATCTGCGAAACCCACAAAATACGAAATTTTTCACCAGTCCTGACATGCGTGCCAAATTTGGTGAGTTTTTGAGCATGTTGCGGCCCCAAAAATGGCACTTACTTTGCAGAAAAAAAAAAAAAAAAAAAAAAAATAATCCTAACAGTTTCAATAGGGTCCTCGCACTGTTAGTGCTCGGGCCCTAATAATAATCCTAACAGTTTTAATAGGGTCCTCGCACTGTTAGTGCTCGGGCCCTAAATATATGCCCAGGCATGAACACTGGTTACCTATGATCTCTGGCAATGGCATTTGATTATTTGATTAGCTCCGTCTGAGGATGGTGCCTGATCACACACACAATTGGTTGAGTCCATTAGGGCCCATTATGAGTGATTAGTCCAATATAAGGGAAGTAACGAGAAGCAAAGCAAAGAGACGAAATTTGAAAAACAATAGATTAGAAAGATGAGACAGGGTGAGAGAACATATGAGATGAGACAAAAAAAGAGCAGCGATGAGACAAAATAAGAACTAGAAGCGATGGTTAGGACAAGATGAGATCAAATGCGAAGAGAAAAGACAAGATGAGACAAAATGAAATGATGAGAAAGTAAAAAAAAAAGATGAGTACACAAAAAGAGAAGTGACAAGACGTGAGAAGGCAAAAAGGAAAGAGAGGCGACGAGACATGAGAGGACAAAAAAAGAAAACCTATACAGAAAAAGTGTGGTGGAGGGTGAGAGAGAAGAGATCTCTGCATGCATAGACAGTGCCCTGGGACAATGTGTGCAGACACACACACTCAAAGCCAAAGCAGGCCGATTATAAAATCATGTACAGTCCATCGCACAAACATAACGTTCTCTGTCAAGTCGTTGTATTGCATTTACAGTTTAATGAATTGACCTAGTTAGAGTGTCTTCCTGCTTTCTCTTCCTCTGTGCTTCCCTGCAGTATTCCTCCTCTCTCTCTCTGAGTGTTTTTAACTTTTCTTCTCTTCTGCCTAATTGTCTTGTCTATAACAGTGATTAAAAGGTCAATGTCCAATCACTCCTAGCCATGACAACCCATCTTGAATGGATGTGGGTATTTAATCTCAAAACAGTCCTGAAACTGGTTTTATTGTCCCCTCAGGGACTTCCAAATGCAGTCTTAGCGTCCACACAGGACACACAACTGTACTCGAGATCAAAAACACTTTTTAACAGAGCACAAGGGGGTTTCAGATGCATTTTTTTAACAACTAGGCATGTCGCCAGTTATTGTATGATATTAAAAAGACATGACATTTGTTCAATGACACACTGGCACAAGATCCATTTTAACTTAGTCTTAGCCTCACTCACAGTCTGTTCACTGACCATTTGAAGTCATTAAGTCTACTATTACATGATAATAACAGTGTAATAATAGTGTAATAAGCATAAAAAACCTGATTTGTCAATCAGACAGTCTCATTCCATCTAAGTGGACAATTCTTGGCCAGAATAAGCTGCAGTATGTACAGTTCAATGTAAACTTGCAAGCTTAAGATGTAATTATACAGGGTAAAACACCCCCTAATAGGGTGATCAGGACCATGACAGAGTGGTTGAACCCAAAAATGATCTTAAAACTCAAACCTAACTCAGATTAAGACTAACGCTAGCTGTTTCCTCATTGAGGAGAGCTAAACATGCAATTTTGATGTGTTGTGCATGACAAGCACTGCTGATGCAAAGTCATTTGTGACACCATTGACAATGAGTTTCTTTAAGCAGGTCAGGCTGATTCACAGAGGTTCTGTCTTTATTATTAAATGATTTCTAGCTTTAAAAAGATGGAATATCAAAGGAATATCCCAGCGCGAGGAAAGAGGGGCAATGAGAGAGAAACCTAAGGTGTTTTGTCTGAATATGAGAGATCTTGAGCTAACATTAATAAAATAAGGATTATGTGATGTCAGCGCTGTGCCATTTCACCTATTCAGAACAGCACTTGGCTCTCTTTGACCAGCACTCTCGGATTATTTTACCTCGTTTTGTCTATCAGGCCTGAAAACATCATGTCTCTATCAGAATGCAGTCCACGTGGGACCCTCAGAAAAAAAGGAAGACCCTCAATTCATTCTCCCTCTCTGTCTCGTTCTGCAGGAGGAATGCACCAAAACACAGATGAATAATTTAGATTTTTTTTTTCCTAAAGAAAAGGTTTGACGCAGCAGAAGAAAGAGCTGCTGTAAAACATGCATGAGATACACGCGTCCACAATCAGATTGCTGATATGAAGAATTAATCTCATCGTTAAAACACGGCAGGACCACATGAAAGCGCAGCGGAAAATTGTTCTTAAGTTTTTGGCTTTCGGAAAAGCCTATTACGGCGATGAGATGAGATTGATCTCCTATATTGTTCCACTGACAACGTTATTATGGCCAATCATAAACAGTGCCTCTTTTTTAATTTGAAGATGACCAATCAACAGAGATTAAAGACACAAAGGCACAATCCATGAATGGAAGTTAGAGTGAAGCGTTCAATGAGTGCTAATGTCAGCGTGACTATTCATGATCCTGTTGCCGATAGATCAAAGGCTTGGCAGGAACTGTGTGTGCATGTGTGTGTGTGTGAGTGTAATGAGAAGGAAGGAGCTCATAAGAAACTAAAGAGCTTGTTAATCTTTGAAAGTTGGTGTGTGTCTTGTAGACATAGTAGAGGTGCGCACAGACAAAATATTCATAAGAATATATAGGTCATTTAGGGTGATTAATCGTAAATTAATCACAAATCGTAGATTAATCGTTAAAAAATGATGTGATAAAAAGAGGGGGGATATTAGAAGAGATTTTGAACTTGCCAATGCTCAGTGCACATTTTTCAAACTTCGATGTTTGAAAAACATCGAGACATAATGAAACAACCAAATAAAAGAAATAAATAAAAATAAAAAGAAATAATAAAAAGAAATAAAATATAATATTAAAATAAAAATAAATAAAAATATCAATAATAAACGAACAAACAAATAAATAATAAAAAATAGAATAATAAAATAAAGAAATAGAATAGAATAATAAAATAAAAATAAAATATAATATTAAAATAAAAATAAATATAAATAATAAAATAAAAATAAAATATAATATTAAAATAAAATAAATAAAAATATAAATAATAAACAAACACATAAATAATAAAAAAAATAAAATAAAAAATAAAATAGAATAGAATAATACAATAAAAATAAACTATACATAAAATAGAATATTAAAATAAATAAATAAATAAATACCAAGCCAAAAACTGGTACTTTTAGATTGGTTAACCCATAGATGTTCATCTAATCACAAAGCTCATACACACACAGTTTGAGCTGCACCAGTGAGGATTTTTTTCTCCTCCTTGTCCTCCCTCTCACACATGCACACGTGCTTGAACTTCCAAGCGGCACCTAGAATAAGACAGCCAGTCGGGCATGTTCTATTTTGAGCTATTAGCAGACAGAAATTAATTTGTCACCTTCCATTAGAGGCCTGATTCTGGAGTTCTGTCTCCTCAATTATTTCCTCAACACACATACACACAGCAAAAGCCATTTGCCCCCACTATTTACATGGAAAATGTTTTGCTTGGATAGATGATTTTTCTTCTCCTAATTGTCATTGTATTCAGGTCCATATTTGCTCTTGACTGAACTCTGTGTGTGTGTGTGTGTACTTAAGTGTGTGTACGTGTTTGTGTGTGCTTCCAAAGTGAAATAAGAATTATTGTGCTTTTGGATGCGGATTTGTCTGTGTAGATACTTCAAAGCCAGCACGCTCTCTCAAAGAATGACAGAAAAACAGAAGAGGTATAGAGTATCTGTTCATTAGGATGCTAATGAGAGAGAGACAGAGAGAGAAAGACAGAAAACACAACTCTTTCTTTTTCTTCCAGGGTATTTTTGGCTATTGAGGAGCATCAAAATAATCTAAATATTTCCCTTTCTCTGTAAAAAGCTGTCAACAGCGAAATTTTTGCTATGAAATATCATCTTCAATGTCACGCCGATGATTAATCATAAAACGATGGCAAGAAATCAAATATTAAACAGGCAACATTCTTCACTTATGCAGTATTTTATTCCCTGAAGTCCACTTTAATAATATACAGTGATGTGAATACGTTAGGCTAAAGTTGCCTAAAAAGGGGAATAAAAAAATCATCTTTTGTAAATTGATCTTAATGCCTTAATTAGAAAAATGAGGAAAAATCCAACCTTTAAGGACACCGATTTTCTTTGTGTGTGAATAATGTATCATACATAAATAAATGTTCTTATTTAAAATGTAGGGTGCATAAGTCAAGACATGTTAAATTCCCATAGAGGCAGGCAGATTTGTATTTTTAAAGGCCAGTTATTGATAATATGCATCCTGATAAAGTTCCCATGGCCACATCTGCACACACCCTTCACCATACCTAGAGATTGGCAGATCATCTTTCAATGCAAATCAAACCAGCTATTAGGCTAACTGAAATAAAACCATGCCAATCTCTATGGTGAAGGGTGTGTGATGATGTTTAGCAAGAGAAGGCAAATGCATTGAAACATAAATCTATTTTTTCCCACCACCACATCACTTTAGGGGTTCTGCTAGGCTACTTTGCGGAAGTAGCGATTGCTATGTAAACATTGGCAGTCATTTGTTAATGAGCTCATGTTTATGACATTATAATCATGAATACTCAACCCAGGCTCAATGCAAAAATGTGAATCTGGCAATGTTGGTTACAATGGTTTCTATACATATTGCAGAAATTGTTCATAAAATGAAATGCCTGAATATGTCTTTATTCTTACAGCTTAATTTCCCTGAATGGGTGAACTGAGGTGGAAAGTTACATGGTGGACGTGCTTTGCGTGTGTCTAACGTTAAAGGTCGGAAAGTGTTTTCAATTGGTCAACAACTGTCAAACTCATCTCCACACACGCGTGCAAAGATACATGACAAAGATGATGGAGGCTATAGGCTCAACCCTAAGGGGAATTGCACTTTTCTTTCACCCATACCTTACAAACAAACGAGCGATTCTCTTCAGCTTGAAGGAAGCATTCCTCTGGGTATGAGGCTGTCAACCTGACACTCGTGTCTGGACTAGTTCATCTGTCCTGTGTGTGTGTGTGTGTGTCTGGGGTAAAATAGTTCAAATCCTGCTAAATTCTGCTCTATTTTGAGCTCACCACCCAGAATACATTTAATCCATGGATGTGTATTTTGAAAAGTGTTTGTGTGTGTGTGTGTCTGAAAGAGGTTAATGGCTTAGTCAGTAACTGGTCAAACCCAATAGAGGTGTTTGACGATTGATGGACCTGTCTGGGCTGTGCGTATGTGTGTCTGTGTCTGTGTGTGTGTGAGAAGCCGAGCGAGAGACAAGTTCTTCCATCGCCAGTGCTAGCGCACACTCACACATTGTGACACTATATCCTCTTCTCTTCCAGTAAAATCTTATGTAACATGGGCACACACACTTACACAACCCCCCACTTTCCCTAATACACACAACCTAACTGCTGCAATTACTAAAATGAGTCACGGACGCCACAGGTCATGACACCACACATGGTGACTTTAGTTAAAGCTTATTTAATATCAGTTTAATATCAAACTGATAATGAAGATAAGGGACATAAAATTCAATATTTACCCACTTTCATGCAATTTTCTTCAAATCATAGTTCTCTATTCTCATTCGAGCTCGTAATTCAGACATGGTGACATATTGTAACTGATCACATAATCGCAAACAAAAACTAAATTAAAAGATTTTTGTTAACTGAAAAACAGTAAATAACATGAATGGGATTCATATTGCGATACCGCAAGTCTACAAAACAAAAATGTAAACTGTACAAAATCTTGGTAACACTTTGGTTCATTAGTTAAATGTGTACACTGTAAAAAATATTGATGGTTTAACTTTAAAAAAGTAAGTAACCTGGTTGCCTTAAAATTTGAAGTTCATTGAACTGGAAAAAGTGAGTTAATACAATGAAGGAGAATGATTTAATCATCAGAAACTCAAAATTATATGTTATCTGAACTAAATACATTTTTTAAGTTTATTTGACAAACGAAAAAATGTTGTGATTACTACACTGTAAAAAATATTGTTGGTTTAACTTAAAAAAAGTAAGTAACCTGGGTTGCCTTAAAATTTTAAGTTGATTGAACTGGAAAAAGTGAAGGAGATTAATTTAATCATCAGAAACTCAAAATGATAAGTTATCTCAACTAAATAAATTATTATAAAGTTGATTTGACAAAAGAAAATATGTTGTGATAATAAATCTTGAAAATATTGGAAGAAATAATGATTTGTTACAGCATTTATTCATCTTTGATAATGTTATTTAATAAAAATAAAGCTGTTCATTGTTTGTTATAACAGTGCATTGACTATGTTAACAAATACAACCTTTGATTTTAATAATGTCATAGTAATTGTTGAAATGAATATTAACTAAGATTAATAAATGCTGTTTAGCTTTTATTTATTATTTTTGGTAGTAGTTTAGGTTTTAGTAGTATTGTTCATTCTTAGTTCATGTTAACTAATGAAACTTTGGGTAAAGTGTTACCAAAATCCTTTTTGAAATTGTAAATAAAACAAAAAGAATATACAATTTCTACTAAAAAAAAGATCACATTTGATTCAATGTTAATTGTGGGTTCTTTACAAGCAATTACTGCGTGAAACATGTTTCAAAGATTTAGATTTTGATACATTCAAGACATTCTCTCGACAACTGCGCTCAAAGCGAGTGAAACAGCAGTCTCTTTTCTCGTGTAAGCCTGTGTACGTGACAGGCCACTCTGTGCTGTCTAACTGATTTAGATATTAAGGTCTGAGTCACTGTACGCATACACATTCGCACAAGTCACATTGGCAGTCCTCTTCCCAGATCTCATAAATATTAATCCCCTGTGAGCTCATTAGCATGGCCACGCTGCGCTGCACTGCCATCTAGTGAGACACTTCCTCTCATGAATATTCAGAGCGTGGGGGGGGGGGCCCAACGGTCGTTAGAGGAGAAAAATCGGGAGACAATAACCCAATCAGGGATGAGGGACGGGACTTTGTGTGCGAATGTGTAATTAAGCAGAGCATTCAGACTCTTTCATGGCGTTTCTGATTAGAGGCTCTCGTTTATTCCAGCAAAGTGTCTGAACTGGGCTAGATGAACAACAAATGCAAATATTTTAGTGAAACGCACAAACATGACGCTATTCCACCGCGAGGGTATTAGCGATGTGACGTGGCGTTTGTTTAAACGCATTACGCTAACGTATTAACGGCTTACGACAGGATGCTCAAGTTGTAGATGGGACGTGGTGTGTTTTACGTTTGTAAATTTACATTGTGTACGGGAGGCTTTGTGAAATGTTCCACCGGCTGTTGGCGGCCGCTAGCGTTTTTGTGCGCGTACGTAATGTTAGACAGCTGTTTCTCGATCCAGAACATCTGTGAGGTATTAGGATTGTGAGTAACAGTAGGGCAGCACTCCAAGGTCTCACGGCTCATATCACTCAGCCTACACGAGGCCTCGTCGTGGAGCTCGTCCAGGTGCCTCCCCCTAAAGACGGAGATGGGGTCCTGTGGTGCAGCTCGTTCAGAGGGCTGCCTAACGAACCATTCCCAAGGCCTCACCTCGGGTGGCTCATTCAGAAGCCTGCAAATGATGTTCTGTTCAATGGAAACAAACATAGCCGGCTATTGTAAAACGAGCAACAATGGTTATGAAGAGTGAAGCCGAGAAACACTGTGGCTTAGCAATTCATGTAATTGAGTTCATAGGATTGGTGTGTGTTTGCAGCAGTATTCAATAGCTTCATACTCATATGTATAATTAAATACAGAATTTGTAACTATACAACATGGATTTGCAAATATCAAGCACTATATATTTAGATTTGCTTTATATTGTGTACCGTAAATATCTCTCTCTAGATTTATTAAGAATTTTTAACTATATACTTGGATTTAAAAAAAGGTATAATAACGATTTAAAAATATACATTTAGAATTACAGAGTATATTCAAAATTGATAACAACATTATAAAGATGAACTATCCAGATTTACACAATATATGAAGAGTTCAGATGCAAAAGCCTCTAAATGCCATTTGAAAATTTCTTCTTTAATGATGATTTTTATCAAACTTGTATATTTAAGTTCAGTAAATTCACTTAAATGGCAATGATAATTACCTATTAATTGTTATTTAAGTGAAATTACTGAACTTAAATATACAAGTTTGATAAAAATCATCATTAAAGAAGAAAATTTCAAATGGCATTTAGAGGCTTTTGCATCTGAACTCTTCATATTCAGAATTTACAACCTTAAAATCAAGTTGTATGTATATGCAAATTTGCAAGCATATATATTCGGAACCACAACTAATTATTTAAAAAAAAATAATACTAATTATTTAGCATACAGTGTTGAAATCATTTTAATTTTGAATTATGTATTTTTTAAAACCTTCAACATACTGTACAATTATAATCAAAAGAGTATTAACTTTATATTGTGATTTACACAATATTTACACAACCTATAATCAGAATTTACAACTATTTCATCAAATTAACATCTTATTTCATGAGCATTCTGACTGCACTGGAAATGTTTGAGCAATGCTTTGCAGATGTGCAAAGAGAAATGTGTGATGTACCATCAGGGTGAAGCAAATTAAAAAAAGAGATTCTTTTGACTTCTCCATTCAAGTTTTATGTGTTTATGGTTTGTGCAAAAGGTTTTTGGTCCACTTGATTTTTTTTTCTTTTTTTTTCGGAAGCTCATATTTTCAAAGTTTTCTCAGCTGAACGGTCGATATTGATACTGAAAGAACAGTGTAAAGAACGTCTATCTATTTTCAAAGACGTCCAATTAAATACGTCATCTGGCCAGACCAAAGTCTAGTCCCATAGTATTTCTTTTCAGCGATCTGCCTCAATGTGATCATTTTGAAAGGTTCTTGTGAAAGGCTTAATAATCAATCTACAGAAAAAAAAAACAGGACAAAAAAGAAAACAGGCCCATTCAGATTTACTAAATACATCAATCTATACGAGTGACAAACCCGAATACTTCTAATAAACCTTGAAGGTTTCTACTTGCGGTCTCCAGGGACTATTTTTTTCATGTTTCTTTCTCTCCCTCTTTTCCTCTTCCTCTCTCAGAGTTGGATTATAAATAGTGTTGATTGACAGGTCTGCTTGGATGGTAATTAGAGCGGTTGCTGGGGTGAAGGGGGCGGGTCAGTCTCTGTGGTGATAATGAGGCCGGGTCCCACACGGGCCGCCATGACGGTTCGGTAACCGTTTTCTTGTGCTGCCATCCCGGCTCCCATAATTATCGGTTGTTTTCTCTATGAGAACATAATCGCCACGGAGAGATGCAATTAGCTGACAACCTATTCCGCCCCCTCCCCCCTCTTCCTCTCGCCCCCCATCCCTAACTGCTGTTAAGACCCCCGGTACCGGGGAAAAAAAAGGAGTGAAAAAAGAAAAGATATGGTTTTGATGCAGCTAGCTAAGAGGTAGTCAGTCATTCAGCATGAGGGAATCGGTGATTGCACACAGGAGCTAATTACACAGTCACATGTTCTTTCACTTCCTTTTCTCTTTGTTATGCGATTCATGTTGAAAGAAAAAGATAAAAAGAGAGATTAGAGTATCTCTGCATCCAAGTTGACAACTGTATTTCGGATAGCCCATAGGAAAGAAAAAGCAGGTGTCTTAAAACCTATTGTTCTTGTGTTCAGAGACACCAAGGCGCCAAACATACTTAACTTTCAGGAGGAAACTTTTTTTTTTTGATTTTAACTTTATATTCTTTATTTAAAATTTGGCTTTATTCAACAAATAACATGCTTCAAATATAGCCATTTTTTTTTCTATCAAATATACAGTTTATATATATTTTAATACTTCAGCAAAATACTTCATATATATATATATATATATATATATATATATATATATATATATATATATATATATATAATTTAATGTTTTTTTTTATTTTATCTACAATGCATTTCGAAAATATCTAAATATAACTATTTCTTTTAAAAATTCAAGAAGAATTCATTGCAAATGTATCATTTGGGAATGAGATTAAACGGAGAACAAATGGAGACTGAGTCTCCTGAGACTTGTCTCGCACTGCACCATGGGAATTCAAGTCATTGTGTTTCATTTCAGCACATCCCCTCACCCCACACCTTATTATGTAAATTAGGCTTATTATAGATTCCATAGATTATTCTTCCTCTGGGAGGAATTTTCCCTTTAGGCCCGAAACACACTTTGCACAAACGTTTCTAGTTACCCAAGTTCGATCGCATGTGTCAGAGCGGTATTCATAAACCTCAGCATTTCCACAAGAGTTCCCATATCATTTATGTATCTTGTTTAAGTTTCTCTTTCACGTCAACTGCCGTTTGAATTCTGAGGTCTGTTACCACTACGGTAATGCAAGGATGAATTCGCATCTGCATTAGCTTTAGCATTAGCGTACTTTCATAAAGCATGTTCCTGTAGGCTACACTTAGATTTACACACAAACAAAAGTACATTCCCTCCCCCTAATTCTTACTAATACACCAAAATAACATCCCTCTTTCCTCCCTTCCCTGTCATACTGTGCTCTATATCTCTAGTTAATTTCCTCGCGCTCCAGAGGTGTTTTGCTATCCTCGTGAATTTCAGCATGTTCTTTTACACTTCATCTGCATATAAAGTCGCATGAAAATTGCTTTAACCACCAGCACACAGACACACACGACTTTTGGCGAACAGATGAATGCTGAGGTAATTCTGGGTGTGGTGCGAGAGAGAAAAGTTGGGGGATTTGATCAACAATATTTGGCAAATTAAACCCATATGCACACACGAAAAAACACATGATGGCCATTACATCATCATGTTCCTGGAAAACAGAGATCTTGGATGGGGAAACATGTTTTTCTTTTTTCTTTTGGAAACCCCATATTATGTTAGTTTTTCTAACACACAAACAGTGGGCGGGAACTGATAAGTGGGTTTGGCAATGGATTTGAGGTAGACGGCATATTAACTTGAAACATATGGGAACAATGCTAGGAGGAATTGAGAGAAAAATAACTTGCTATGATGGATATCAGTCAGTTGTTGAGTTTTGAGAAAAACCTATTTTTGAGATCAAATCTCTTTGAATTTAGTGTTTTGTCACGTCATATTCGCTCAATGTACTGTAACGTCCACAGCATTTTCCGAGGGTGACATTTTTTTTTTTCCTTTTTGTGAATGCCCTTGAAAACTCACAGGCTGTCTGTCAATCAGCCAGTTGCCGGCGGTAACCAACAGTGCATCGGTTTAACGACAGAGAGGGTGCCGAACTCCGGCACCGGCTTTGAGTTTCAGTGTGCCGCCCTGAGGAAGAAAGCTCCTCTCCAGATGAGACGTGACAATTTATTCTTAACAGAATTCCCGATGAAAAATAGGTGTAGCTATTTCAGGATCAGCAGTTTATCAAAAAAAAAAAAAAACTCTCAGTAGCTCTCTCTCTCTCTCGCTCTTTCGACGTGTCGTCTCATAGCCGTGGGGCTGGGTTTAATGGCCCTCAGTCACAGATCTTTACCAGCCTCAACTCTGCACCCTCGACTATGAGAACACCTTATATTTCTCCATATCTTTCCCTGTCATCTTGCTCTTCGCTGGTAATCAAAAATTCAGAAAAACTACGCTAAAATCGGCACAGCCTGAGCTTCCTCTTTCTTCTTTTATCCTCGTCTGCTGCTGTCCTTATATTGGACGCTGGCTTCAGATGCATCAGGCCTTGAATGGTACTGCTGTTTGAGCTTGTCATTAGCATCATGTTATGAAACCCCACTGCCTACATAGGCAGCTACCTTCTATGAGGACATGCTAACTGAGATGGAACCGCATCAATTATTGATCTAGAACAGACTACATAGGCAGCCCAATAAAAAAAGAGCGCCTCAAGAGACTCCAATTAATTCCAATGGAGTTTGACATTAGCATGTTGCTAAGCTAAAAACACAAAACTTTAGTAGGCATAAATCGACATAACGTGTGCAAATATTGGGTAAAACTGTTTATTTATAATTAGATTAACCTATTGTAACTGTTTACTATTGTATATCGTACGATATAAATATCTATTTAAAGTCGACAACTCTATGGATTCGTCCGCCATCTTGGATAAAAAGGCAGCATCTGACCTGAAATGGTTCCACATAAATTACTTGAATTCAAGCGGTATTGGTAGGCAGCAATAAAATGCAAGTTAGCATGTTGCTAAGCTAAAAACACAAAACTTTAGTGGGCATAAATCGACATAGCATATGCAAATATTGGGTAAAACTGTTTATTTATAATTAGATTAACCTATTGTAACTGTTTACTATTGTATATCGTACGATATAAATATCTATTTAAAGTCGACAACTCTATGGATTCGTCTGCCATCTTGGATAAAAAGGCATCCAAACTGAAATGGTTCCTCATAAATTACTTGAATTCAAGCGGTATTGGTAGGCAGCAATAAAATGCAAGTTAGCATGTTGCTAAGCTAAAAGCATGATACTCTAATGAGCATAAAAACTCATAACGTATACAAATGTTGGACAACATAGTCCATTTTTATTTAGATTTAACCATTTTGATATTTTTTCAGTATGAAACAACATTTCTCTGAGTTCGTCCACCATCTTGGACATTTTTTCCCCACTGAGCTCATTGCAGTGCATTCTTGGATTGCCTTCTCTATGAAAGATACACATTTTTAATCCAACCTGTTGAAGCAGAAGTCAGAAGTAAACCTAAGCTGCCTTAAAATACTGTCTAGACTAGCAGCTCACTTTATTATATGGTGAAGTTATATTAAAGGGACAATGTGTACTTTTTTAGGTATTTTTTAAATCTAACGTCAATATTTGTATTCATAAAGTACCTCTGCCAATTATCGGACTTATCCTCATAAATGAAGAATTCATTAACCTTATATACATGGCACAGGTAGTTTCACGGAGGTTTCCATGTAGTTCCGCCATCTTGAAAAACTACAATAGCAAGAGAGGGACAAAAAATACTAGGCCAACGCCGTTTCCACAGCGCGTTTTCGTTCAGAGCCAGCGTCACGTAACTGAAAGTTTAAAAGGCTGGTTATTTTTAATGGCGAACCATATATAGAGTCCAAAATAGAAGAAGGAAACATGACCAGAGATTACAAAAACAATGTCGGGATAGCTTTTTTCCATGTGGCAACAGCTAAAGTTAAAGCAGGAGAAAGATTTCAAAAGAGACACAGAAGTCCCGCTTTTCTTCTCGACAGGTAAGTCAATGTTACAGTCTTATTTACAAGGCTGTGTACTTCATTGTATAGACACCAGAACATTTATAGTTAAAACTTAAACAGGCTCTTTGATGATTAGCAGCTATGTAGATTAGCGGCTAGTTTAGTTTGTATAACCTAGAAATTCGATAAGAGTATATTTTAATAGAGCATATGATTGTTCCCGAAGGAAAACTCAACTAAGTGATATTAGAAGACATCCTGTCATAGCTTTTTGGTACTTAATGTCTACCGTAGATGCAACCCGCATTTGAGAAAGCGAGGCACTGGAGAGCACAATTCGTTTGAATGTAAAAAAAAAAAAAAAAAAAAAAAATCACAGCTAGATGGGAGAAATCCCTACACAGTGTGCCTTTAAACATTATTGAGAGCATACATGGAAAAGGTCATGAATGTATACAATGTATGAGTGTTGTGTTTGTTAGATAAGCAATCCAGAGATTAACCCAAGGTCTCAGTTTAAACAATTGAGTAAAAAAGGATAGCATTTCTGCATTGTGTGTATCAATATCACAGTCAACACACTATTGAACAGCCAGAACTGAATACAGATAATTGACAGAGAAAGAGAGCCCATCTTACCTCTGTATAGTTCCAGTCAGATCACTTGCGTCCTGCCTGTGAGAGAGAGAGAGAGAGAGAGAGAGAGAGAAAATTAAATCATTAGCTCAGTGAAAGTCAAATAACCATTTTGGTAAGCAATGAGCAGTTACATTTACACATTTGGCAGACACTTATCCAAAGGGACATACGTTGCATTTTAACAATTCATGCATCCCATGGTAATCAAACCAATAATCAAATGTGATTTAAGTTCCATACTTTAATGTTTGAGCTCAAATCAGGGCCAATTCTGCTTAAATTGATACCAATAACAAGAATTAATCAATAAACAATAAAGCATCCATTTAAATGTTATATTTCTAAAGTCTAAATGGGTTATGTATTTATCATTCTATTTAAATTAATAATTAATAATATATTTTTAAAGAAAATAAACAATGAATGCATTTGAATTATTAAATATATTTAGAATAAAACAAATACACAAATAAATAAATATAACAATTTAAATAAATCAATCGATCAACACATGAACCAACAGACAAACAAACAAACAAATACATAAATACAATTTCTGAATAAAATGTGTGTGTGTGTGTGTGTGTGTGTGTGTGGTTATTTCTGCAGGGAGCTCTTATGCATTGCCTTAGCTGCAGGTGCATTCAACATCTGTACGATAGCATTCACTTCACTGGTGTCTACATTACACACACACTACACCGTCTTTCTCTCACACGTCCAATCATCCACACCCTCTCTCTCTCTTTCCCATCCCTCCATTCTCCTGTCATTTCAGAGCGTTCGGCTTTTGGGAAAACACGAGTGCTGAATGTTTGAGGCGAAGGGTGCCTGTATTAATGTCTCTCTCTCTCTCTCTCTCTCTGAGAATAAGCAGACGGACATATGGAGCGTCACAAGCCACTGAGCCCAAGAGAAGTGGAGAAGAAAAAAAATGGACAGAAAGAGAGGGAGAGTGTAAGAATAGTACATTGTGAGCACCTCTTTCAGACTTCTCTAACATAGTTCACCAAAAAAAGAGAAAAAAAATCATCCCCACTGACAATAACAAATGGCTAATATAGCACTTCATTAGCAACCAGTTCCTGTATGAATCATAATTTACACATTATGCTGACAGAGGCAAATGGTTTTGCACAGTGTAATACTGAAGTATACAGATACAGTATATCCTCTTATGTAATTCCCAAATAAATAAATATTATATGTATATACACTAAATAAATACATATTAATAAATACTACATAAATTGCTTTTGATTTTATGCTAAAACATGAGTCATGCATGGTATGTGTTTGTGCCAACATGCATGCTTTTCTGTTTGTGGGAATAAATCAACTGCAATAAAAACCAATCACTTGTTGTGTGCGACCTTTACAATTGCGTTTACGGGGGAAAAAAACAAAACAAATAAAAAATCCAGTACCATTTCAAAACTGGCGTGAAAATGCTGCATTCAAAGAGCAAATCAATTGCAGCCAATTCAGCATGGCTAATCTTGGCCCTCATTCAACATGGCACCCGAGCTCAGGTAATCAAAATGAGCTCCCCACTCTTCTTAGCAGCAAACAGCCCACTCCAAATTGTTTTTCTTTTCTTTTTTTATGCTTTTTTTTTGCTTCGTATCCCTCTGTTCCCCAACCGCTGAGCTCCTGCTGTATGTATGAAGAAAGAGTCCATGCCTCCCACCGCATGTTAATAAATTGGTCCCCTGTGGACAACGGGGAGTGTGCGGTCATGATTCTGAAAGCTTCCGGTGAAACGGGCGCTGTTTGATAACAGCTGCCGTCAGCGCTGTTGAATAACAGGATGGCAGCTATACACTTATTAATGGTGAATTATTCCTTTATTCCGGCCCAAATGAGAGGGATGCAGAGGGATAGCATATGCCCGCACTGGTGATCAGAGCAAAGGTGGGCTGGAGGTTACTTTCCATTTCAAAGAGCCACACAGTGAGAGGTCTATCCACGGTTTCTGCCGTATATACCTTCGCATTGAGCTTGACTGGGATTGAATCATGCAAGGCCTTAACCCAGATGTGACCCACAAACAAACATTTTTTTTTGTCTGTCTTCTTTCTCCCCCTCCAACACGTAAACGGTGGTGAGAAATTGGGGTTAAGAAAAGAAATTTATATATATATATATATATATATATACACACACTCACCTAAAGGATTGAAACAAAATACTAATACTGTGTTTGACCCCATTTTGGGTTGAGATCTGGTGACTGTGGGGGCCATTTTAGTACAGTGAACTCATTGTCATGTTCAAGAAACCAATTTGAAATGATTGGAGATTTGTGACATGGTGCATTATCCTTCTGGAAGTAGCCATCAGAAGATGGGTACATGGTGGCCATAAAGGGATGGACATGGTCAGAAACAATGCTCAGGTAGGCCGTAGCATTTAAACGATGCCCAATTGGCACTAAGGGGCCTCAAGTGTGCCAAGAAAACATCCCCCACACCATTACACCACCACCACCAGCCTGCAAAGTGGTAACAAGGCATGATGGATCATACACACAGCACTAACAGAAGTGGTAATATGGTATTGTGCACACACAAACTTACATACAGTTAAGTACATTTAAAAAAAACGGTTTAAACAAGCCTAAGCTATACAGTATTTGACATAAATTTGGCACTGGGATTGTCGTAGTGTATTCTAGACAACATATAATGCTGCCTTTCAGATGAAGTATCAACGTAATGTGGATAGCTTTTGGAACAAAACAACTTTCGTGTCGAAAATTTGCCTATGATGCCTTAAAATGCTAAAACAGTTCAACTGCAGGTCCGGGCAGAATGTCTACTTCAAATAAATAAATACATAAACCTTACAATTCGGTAGCTAAATTCTGAAATACAAGTCTGAAAACACTTTGCTCCTTTAATATGCTGCTAGATTCCAACAGAAAATTACCTTATTAAAAAAAAATGGAGGGTGGTAGATGGAAATGAAACGTATCCCCTCCTTCCCTGTCTCTATCTATCATTCTTTCTTTCTAACTGTGCCTGTTTCCATCTCCTCTCATCTGTAATCATTATCTCTTTTTCTCCAACAGCCCACCATCTGTGTGTCTGCGTCTCTTTTACTCATTCCGCGCTTTACTTCTCCGTCTATCTATCTGTCTCTCGCACAAACACACTCACATCCTCTCTCTTATCAAAGCCCTTGTGCAACAGAGTGTATTTTGCAGTATGTGCTTTGCTTGCTTGAGAAATTCATCATGTTTTTGAGTGATAATGTACTAGCTTAGACAGGTGGAGTGTTTTAAAGTACTCTAGACTAGAGCTGACAGCAGTTACTAAACTCAGTCCTTGCCGGAATAGGAGGGATTTTAAATGATTTGTTTATTTAAATGTATGCATGTATACATATTTTATACATACCACTCGTTACTTTATCACTGCGTGACAGCACATAATCAGAATATGGACCATTGGGAGATTTGCCATTGGGCGGGGCAACACAGTACAAGAAAAAGAGATCATTTGCATTGCTTATTGCTGTATAGTGTTAGTACTGTTTAGGACACAGAAAAATAAGCAAAGTTAGTAAACGTTGCCAAACAGTATTACAGTATTTTAATGTATGGTAAATCAGATTTCTTTTCTTTTAACTTTTTTAACAGCCATGATAGGACACTTTGCAGATCGCTTGCAGTGGTGTTTCATTTGAGAACGAATCAGCATTTTTGAACGAATCTGTAATGTGAACAACTCTCGTGGACGGACTCTACTTCATTGACCAAAGCCTGCGAAGGAGTATTTCATTGACCTATTTAACGAATGTTAATTAATGTTTTATTATAGTGTGTTGAATGAACTGGACAAACTATGGACATCTTTGAATGACCAAGGTTTAGTGGACAAACTGAACGAACTGGGACATCTCTTTCATGAACTAAATGAACGAATGAGGCATCTTGTATTATAACAAACTGAACGAACTTGAACAACATGAAGACTGCTTAAGACTTTTCTGGAGTGTGTGTTTTGTGGTCAGTTAAGCCTCAGGTTGCAATGCCTGTTTGATTTGAGTAAGGTAGACCGAAGATGATACTATTTCTGGGTGACTGGCACTCCAGAGAGACCCGTTTAACCTCTTGTGAGGAAGGAAACCACTGACCCATGATGACACCCTCATCTCGTCTGTCAAGATTTAAACTCTTGTCAAAGTTCTCCCAGTATTTCATACTCAAAACACAAGGAGATGTTGCATACAACTATTCAAACAAGAATGAAATCTGAAATCTTCAAGACTGAAAGGCTTTTTTTTTTTCCAGCACAGAATAGCTTGTCTTGGCTGAAAATGAATGGAACAGATCCAGTTTGGGTGGTAAAAAATGGGAATTACGCATATTTCCGATAATAACCGTGAAACAGACAAAAGAAAGCTACAGTACCATCAGCCGCTATGAAGGTTTTGGTGTAATATGTCGACTGTTTCGTTGTTCCGATTTAGACATTTCAGGCAGCACCTTCGATCACTGCCAAGTGACTAAACCCCTTTCCCTTTCCTCTGCCTCATTTTATTAGTTTGTCTGAGAGAGTGCAAGAAACAGAGAGAAAGGGGGACAGACAACAAACTTGTCTAGGAAGTTCAACGCCAGGCTTCATTTGACAAGAATTGCTCAAAGGGTGAATTTACTGTTCTTAGCTCAGACCCCATCAATCTAACACACATCGGAGTTATACAGCGGGTTACATAACCTTAAGCAACAGATTAGACAACACCATTCATCAATCAACCGCACCCTCCCTTTCTCATAAGCTCCATTACCCACAAGCCCTCACAGATTTCAGTTTATGAGGCATTATGAGCTATTAAAGTCTGTTGCTAAAAAAATCCATAAACATAAGCGGAGTATGTGTACCACTTATAAATGAAGACATGCACCTTATAAAGAACTGTAAGAGAAAGAACACACACACACACACACACACACACACATAGGCAGAGTGTGGCTACATAACAGTCGTTTTAGCTGGTTTATCAGACTGGCATACATAAAGTCATACTGTCCCAGCAGGACACATGGCTAATGAGAAACTGGCTACAATATCAATTCATTCCTCCAGAGAGAGAGACAGACAGAGAACATACCCACACACCAACCTAATTATGATTATGACATTTAAATTAAAGTGCTTGTATTGTAGGCGGCTGCAAGCTTGTTTTAAGGTGGTTGATTGGACACTCTGGGTACTTGCTAAAAACTTTTTTTGTGCATTACTATGCAGCTGGTAGAGTGGTTGCTGGAGTTGTGTCTACTCATGTCAAAGTGAGCATTACAAATTAAATCTGTCCCGTTGGAGGAGGTAGCACAACCACATTGAGTTTGTTGAAAATAGAAGAGTTGCTTGAGTGATTCTAAGTCAGGGGAGCCCAATCCTGCTCACGGAGTTCAACTTTTCCGTTCCTGGAGATCGACTTTCCCGCTCCTGGAGTCCTGCTCATGGAGATCTACTTTCCTGCTCCTGGAGTTCTAATTTCCTGCTCCTGGAGATCTACTTTCTTGCTCCTGGAGATCTACATTCCCTCATCCTGGAGATCTACTTTCCTGCTGCTGGAGATCTACTTTCCTGCTCCTGTAGATCTACTTTCCTGCTGCTGGATTTCTACTTTCCTGCTCCTGGAATTCTACTTTCCTGCTCCTAGAGATCTGCTTTCCTGCTGCTGGAGATCTACTTTCCTGCTGCTGGAGATCTACTTTCCTGCTCCTGGAATTCTACTTTCCTGCTGCTGGAGATCTACTTTCCTGCTGCTGGAGATCTACTTTTCTGCTCCTGGAATTCTACTTTCCTGCTGCTGGAGATCTACTTTCCTGCTCCTGGAGATCTACTTTCCTGCTCCTGGAGATCTACTTTCCTGCTGCTGGAGATCTACTTTCCTGCTCCTGGAATTCTACTTTCCTGCTCCTGGAGATCTACTTTCCTGCTCCTGGAGATCTACTTTCCTGCTGCTGGAGATCTACTTTCCTGCTCCTGGAATTTTACTTTCCTGCTGCTGGAGATCTACTTTCCTGCTCCTGGAGATCTACTTTCCTGCTCCTGGAGATCTACTTTCCTGCTCCTGATAATCTACTTTCCTGCTCCTGGAGATCTACTTTCCTGCTCCTGGAGATCTACTTTCCTGCTGCTGGAGATCTACTTTCCTGCTCCTGGAGATCTACTTTCCTGCTCCTCGAGATCTACTTTCCTGCTCCTCAAGATCTACTTTCCTGCTCCCAGAGATCTACTTTCCTGCTCCTGGAGATCTACTTTCCTGCTCCTGGAGATCAACTTTCCTGCTCCTGGAGATCAACTTTCCTGCTCCTGGAGTTCTACTTTCCTGCTCCTGGAGATCTACTTTCCTGCTGCTGGAGATCTACTTTCCTGCTCCTGGAGATCTAGTTTCCTGCTCCTGGAGTTCTACTTTCCTGCTCCTGGAGTTCTACTTTCCTGCTCCTGGAGATCTACTTTCCTGCTGCTGGAGATCTACTTTCCTGCTCCTGGAGATCTACTTTCCTGCTCCTGGAGATCTACTTTCCTGCTCCTGGAGTTCTACTTTCCTGCTCCTGGAGTTCTACTTTCCTGCTCCTGGAGATCTACTTTCCTGCTCCTGGAGTTCTACTTTCCTGCTCCTGGAGATCTACTTTCCTGCTCCTGGAGATCTACTTTCCTGCTCCTGGAGATCTACTTTCCTGCTCCTGGAGATCTAGTTTCCTGCTCCTGGAGTTCTACTTTCCTGCTCCTGGAGTTCTACTTTCCTGCTCCTGGAGATCTACTTTCCTGCTGCTGGAGATCTACTTTCCTGCTGCTGGAGATCTACTTTCCTGCTCCTGGAGATCTGCTTTCCTGCTCCTGGAGTTCTACTTTCCTGCTCCTGGAGATCTACTTTCCTGCTCCTGGAGATCTACTTTCCTGCTCCTGGAGATCTACTTTCCTGCTCCTGGAGATCTAGTTTCCTGCTCCTGGAGTTCTACTTTCCTGCTCCTGGAGTTCTACTTTCCTGCTCCTGGAGATCTACTTTCCTGCTCCTGGAGATCTACTTTCCTGCTCCTGGAGTTCTACTTTCCTGCTCCTGGAGATCTACTTTCCTGCTCCCGGATATCTACTTTCCTGCAGGGATCAGTTTTAACCCTGTTCCAACACACCTATATGTAATCATCAAGTGTTCCTGAGTAACTAATTCAGCTGGTTCAAGTGTGAATTACAGGTTAAGATTTTATTCAAGCAGAGCGAGGGGCAGTATATACCCATGACATGTTCTTGCATTCAAAACAGCGAGACACAACACAGTGCAATAGAGAAGAATGCGTCATGAGATGGAAGTTATCAGAGCACCTTAAATACATGGTGTAATATATAACCGAAAACTCAGCGTGGCATGCCACAACTTACTAAGATGTCCATCTAGCGCATGTTTACCCAGATCAACAATCAAAATATAGTACAGATGGACCACAAGAACCCATCCCGAACACAAAAAGGCCCCTAAGAGTGCATTGGATGCTATGAAACAGGTTTGCCATTGAGTGCAGACCTGTGTGTGTCTGTGTGTGTTGCTTGGTAGACAGATGTGCCCCAGCAGCTGTTCTAGATGCTCTCTCTCTCTCACACACACACACACGGCGATGTATCACCTGATGGCAGAAGGCTGGTACGCAGCCAAACACTGATCCTGCCAAAAAGTGTCGCTGCCAAATAATGACCCGGCAGAATAACATACCAATTCTTATGCTGCTGTGGAAAAACAAGCAAAGCATATGTACGTAGCCACCATATGTGATACATTTTGTTTTGACCTCTTTGTTCTGCCTATCAATGACAGTGAGTTGAGCAGCCTCGAGCGTCTGCCCTAGATGAAGTGTGAGAGTAGTTATAAAGAAGCTAAGCCTTTGGGGAGCTGCTGTTAGCATCGCACAGTTTTAGCACTGCATTAACTGTCCTAGTTCTTCTCTAATGTATGTAAAAGCCTCCGACAGATCAACGCTAACATTCAATACCCACTCGCTAAATTGTATTCCTTGGAGCTCGCTCTTTCATAGATCAGGAGATTTCATGAATCCTCAGTTATGTTTAAAATGAAGTATAAACTTGGTATCTCATACAATTCTTTAGGAGCAGTGCATGTTATATTGAACTAAAACTATTCAAATTTGTTTTCGTTAATTGAAATTAAGCCAATTCAAAACATTGAACACTCAGTAGTAGCCTACATTTATAACAAATATACAATTTGCACATTTTATTCGCATATACCTCAACTTTTTGGGTGGATGCCACCATGCAAGTTTATTTAGTGTTGTTGTCACCTAATGAACTTTTCTGTTTGTATTTATGTATATTAGGCCATGGTCAACCAATCGTTTAAGAAATCTACAAGGCATGAACAAGTAAATTTATGGGCCAGAATCAAGGATTTAATATCTTGTCATTAATTGGTTGTATGTGGCTCCGTATAGGCCAGGTGTGGAAACCTTGTTTTAGAAGATAAGACACATTAGATTACTGTTGTATTTTCTCCCACTAAAATATATTAGAAGCCAAGGTCTCCATTTGTTCTCATTGCTGTCTAGGAGAAACAAATGAGATATTAAAGAAATCTAATTTGTATTTTTTTTCCTAGCGTGAGAGATATGTAAGGAAAGATTCATCCATAAAGCACTTGAGCAATAAGGGTGTGTTGAAATGCAACAGCTGTGTGGTGTAACAGGAGAGCTGTGGAACGAAAGGAGAGGAGGTCCGAAGACATGCCAAAATTTCATTAACTGCCTCAGTGGTCCGTATTTAGGCATGCTAGCATTGTAAAGCCCTGTTTCAGTCTTTACCTCTAAATGCAACAAGTTCAACAAACTGCTCTCACACCTTATTAACATGACACAAGGGTGATAGGATGCATTTAGAGGCTTAGACTTTATAAATTGTGTATTCAGTGGTCTGACTTCTGACTTGTTTTTATCTAATAATCATTATCAAACAATAATATATTATACCTAACATATTGTCACCAAAACAATCAAGTATTCTGATGTATTGCTTAAAGTATTGATACAATTGAATGCATGAAGCTAGAATAAAACTTTTTTTAAGCAAAGGCTCTGTTATTTCTGTTGATATATTAGATGTTCAGATATTCATACAACAAAATATTCTGAGGGCCATGAAACTTTTATCAAAATGATCAAAATGCTGGCAATGGCTAGCAACATTTAAAAATAAAATAAATAAATACAATTTAAAATGTTTTTTCTTTTTTTTTATTATTATATATTTTTTTTTAATTTTAGAGTTCAGTGATTCAGGTCAAATAATTGTGAATTAATGATTATGTTAAAATGTAACCAACAATCGTAACTAATCAAATCACCTTTTCTATTTGTTCATCTGGCGATTAGTTAATGATTTAAGGGTCAAGAGTCCAACTAAAACACACTGATCCCCATAATGGTGACTTAAAAATTACGGTTTTCACCTTCAGTGATTCTGCTTGCTAACATCAGGTGTCTTCAATGATGGCAATAAAAAAAAGAGGTCTTAATTCATCTTTGACGTCAGTCTGTTATTCCGATATTTTTGTTTAGAAAAAATTAGTAAATTTGACTCATTTTAAATGGTTAAACTTTAAGGAATAATTTGATTACTGTAAAAATGAACATGCTTTATCTAATCAATAATATTGTGGCAACAGATTACAAAAAAATATTATTAATTAAATTGAACAAATTAGAATTGAGTAATAATAATCAAATTATTCCTTAAAGTTTAACCATTTAAAATGAGTCAAATTTACACCAAAACATTTAACAAAAATATCTGAATAACAGACAGACGTCAAAGATTAAGAACTCTTTATTTTATATTGCCAACATTGAAGACACCTGATGTTAACAAGCTGAATCAATGAAAGGAGAAGCCTAAAACAAACACCGATCACCATAATGGCGACTTAAATGTACGTTTTTTTTTTGTAAAATGAGTTTTACTCATTTTAAATGGTTAACTTTTGAGGGATTAATTTGAATAATTATTACTCAATTCTAATTAGTGAAATTGAATTAATAATATTGTTTGTTATTTGTTGCCCTGATTTTTTTTTTGATTAGATAAAGCGCAGATAAGAAAAACAAGTATTGCCGTCCCCAACACACATCCATAATCATGCACTAACACAGATGCAAACACACTCAACCAGTTTGACTGATGTGTCACGTAATTGAAGAAAATGACTTGTGGTTATAATTAGCAACAATCAAGGTTATTTGGCTCCCACTTCACCATAGTCAATCCCCTGCACTACTGCCCTTTCTACACACATCACCTCCTTTAGTAATTCAATCTACCTTCCGCTCATTTCCTAAAATTAACACTCATTTCTAACCTCTTTTCCCCCTATTACCCCAAAACACTGTAGAACGTGGACGGAAATGTTGGGATCAGGGTATATTCAGTCCACTACCCATACACACTTTTCCTTTGCTCTCATCATCTTGACTTGTGTATTTCTCAAAAATTAAAGTAAAAAGCACGCACACACACACACAAATCCCCGAGTCAATGCAGTCTTCAAAAGGTTCATGGGGCGACACACGGCTGCCGTGGTAACGGTTTTGTCATCTCTCCCCATATGTGTGCATAAAAGAGCGTGATCGTGAATGTCAGAGGTGTCCCACTGGGGTGAAATGTCAGCGTTAATCCCATTTAATAAACTCGTGGCACACGTTAATCTCACATTACCACTTAATCTGGCCCTCATATTGACGGCGTAATCCCGGCGCACTCCGCCAGGGACTGGTGCGATGAGCCGTGCGCTCGTTCTGCGAGGCGTCATTATGGCAAGAATGGAAGATAACGGGCTTGTAAAGAGATGTCAATGAGGTTGCCGGCAAATTGATATGATCATAACCGTTTGAGATCCGGGTCGGCACGCCATCAATCATGATGATGAAAAGCCGGCTAACGCCACAGACGGGCTAGTGTATTATCAGCATGCGCTGAAGGACTGCTTTATCACACACACTCATCACACACTGATTTAAGCGCACACACCGTAGCTCTATTCCAAAACATAGAGAGCTTTCTACCTAGATAGGTGCACTGTAGATGCAAAAGCTTGCCACAGGGCTGTAAAATTGCTTTCTAGCTTCTGTTTAACAATTCAGTATGCAAATTAAGTTTAATGAGAATTCACGTTGCTATAAATGGAAGAATTTTTTTTAAACTTATTCAAATGTCTTAAGTATACAAACAGCACAATTTAGCTACCTTATAAGCACTGTACAAATAGTGTAGATTAGCATGCTGACTAAGGTAAAACCTACGTAGACAGCAAATATCTAGGCACTAGCTAGTGATTCTTGCTTGAATCTGCAGTGCACCATGCCAACTTTCATTCCAGTTAAAAAAATAAAACATTTAGCTATTTTTGCAAATATTTGCTATTTATTACCAACCGATCTACTTGTATTGCCAATTAAAAGCTAAGAGCCTTGGTGCCTTGGCAGATACTGTATGTGTGTGGTTATGTTTGGCAGAAGCCACGGGCATCTATAAACTACCTGCAGAATTTTAATGGTGTTTTAATGAGGATGAGATTGACAGTGGATTGCGTTTTAACAAGAGAAAAGCCATGGAAACAGTCACTGACTGACTTCCCTGGTGAGAAGCAGGAAAAAACCGCTGGCGATGGGACAAAACACACTTTTAATCCCGTGAGAGGCGCGAACAAATCAATATCAATTAAGGTGGAGGAGCAGACAAAATGATCATCCTGCTTTTGTTTTAACAAATGAAGTCTGCCGAGAATCCACAAACTGAGGCTCATAGCAACCGAGAAAACATTCACACACATTCACACTCCAGCGTAATATCCCAAGTAAACATTCAGGATTGTGATAAATAGTCTACGTAGAGCGGCCCGAAATGGGACACCATGCAGTGCAAAAGAAAAAAAAAACTTTCATGTCACACACACACACACAACACACACTCCCTGCAGGAGGGCTGAGCATATACATCATTAATGATGATTTTGATGTAAGTCTGTAATAAAATAAAGTTATGCAGCCGACACACACGGTCTTAGACATCCATCAGTTCTGCTGGGTGATATCTCCTCATCTACATACTATGCAGGCTGAATGACAAACTAGAAGAGGAAGATGAGGGAAATAAGAGGGATACGAAGAGTACGGAGAACAAGGAAAAATCGGCAAGCATAAAACTGGCTCCATCCGAAACATTACCCAGCCCTTCCACACGCTCTTTATGAGAACCAGACGCATGTTTTCGGCATCACGCCAGTGAGTTGCTACGATAGGTGGGCGTTTGGTTCACACAATGATGTCATTGCATTATCGTCAACCGGCATATAACATAATGACTTCCAGATACTTCTTTCCTCTCTCTTACTGCTGTGTGAAAAAAAAGGTAGAAAAGAGTTCTCTCAAAATATAATTTCTTATTTTTTTCTCTAGAGTTTGAGGGGGGAAATTATAACCCATATATATATACTGTATATATATATATATGAAGAGTTCAGATGCAAAAGCCTCTAAATGCCATTTGAAATTTTCTTCTTTAATGATGATTTTTATCAAACTTGTATATTTAAGTTCAGTGCAGTTTAAGTGAAATTACTGAACTTAAATATACAAGTTTGATAAAAATCATCATTAAAGAAGAAAATTTCAAATGGCATTTAGAGGCTTTTGCATCTGAACTCTTCATATATATATATATACATTCAAATGCATTTGGAAAACTAATGTAACCTACTTAATTATCAGTATATTTAGGTCTGGGATTAGAACCCATGACCCAATTGATATATAGAAATAAAAAATAAAATAAAATAAAAACATACAAAATGTCTCATCGTGCTACATGACCTCTAAAAACAATAATATTTGTTTATTTTTAGATTTTAGACCAAAATGTGCCCTGTTTTCATGAGATTTACCCTTCAATATAGATTTAAACTGGGTCACCCACACAGAAACCATGCTGGAGCAGATGCACTATCCACCAGGTCACATCTGCAATATATTTACATGAATATATTTGCAAATTTGGAAACACCGAAGTAACTTAAAGGGCAAATCAAGATATACTTTTCATTAACATCTGAGGGATTCGAACTCATAATTTGGATATGCTAGTGTGAAACGTCCACCACTTTAACTGTTAATTTAAACAATAAATAAAATGACTAATATATATATATATATATATATATATATATATATATATATATATATACACACACACACACACCTCACTCACACAAAAATACACTTTGGGCCCTATCTTACACTTACGCAAGTGTTTTTTGCTAGTTTCAGCCCGATGCAGTTATCATTTTCACATCTTGCGCCATGTTGTTTAAATAGCTAATGCATATGCGCCTATTTGTGCGCACATGGTCTGGTTGGTCTGAAAACGAGGTGTATTCGGGTGCATAGTTGGAGTGTTGCTATTTTGAGGCAACTGAAATAGACTTTTTTTTATTGTTATTTAAAAGTGCATTAGTAATGTGCACCTATAGGCGGGTCCACAACGCGAACACCCTCTATTTATCAAACACACAGGGACGCACAGCAGCACAAATACATGCCAAGTATTTCAAATGGTCTTTTAGACCATGCCCCAACCATTTTTCCCCGATGTTAAACTAGCACAAGTGTATTCGGACATGCCTTAAGTGCTCTTGCACCATGCACTTTAGATCATGTGCTTAGATTAGGGCCCATTGCTGCATGTGCACATGATCTGAACAGAGTTAAGGCAGGTAGAACTGAAGATATTCGCCCTCTCCAGGTGGAGATGACTTTAGATAAACACACACACACACACGGACAGGAATGCTCACCCATGGGAAAGTTTACATCACGGTTCAAAGGATTTTGGCACAACAGCTCGGCATCACTGACAATGTGTGTAGCCGCTTCTTATCACAGCTTATCTCAGGTCTACAGACAACACTCACTTCCCTTTACCACTGCTGACACTTCTTTAACACTCACGCTGATCTGGGGTCAGATTTTCGACATCAGCAGAGGTCTATATTGTGAAGTATTCATGAGAAAACTGATCCAAGCACCAGAGTTCACTCCGCCGGCAAAGAAGAAGCTAAGTTACAGATGCACTATATTTGTAAGTGTAAACTGTCCTACTTCACTAGACAAACCTAACTTAGAATTAAACCTGAACATGTGTATACTTAATTGTTGCAAGTATTTCAATTGAAATGTAAAATATAATTGAACCACCATATTATGGCCTTTTAACTTCATCATTTCTATAACAATTAAGCAATCAAATCGCAATATAACAGTGCTTCTAGACATGTAGCAAAGTATAAATATCTAATTGAAACCATGTCCAATTCTTATAAAATTGCATGTGACTGCACATTCTGTAATAAAGTGAAAAGTGTCTAAATTGGTATGAACTGTAAATATTATTGCTATTTAAGTATTTCACCACTGCAATCTTTTGTAATATTACAGTATCTCCATAAAATATACACACACAATGAAACAAATGTATTATTAAAGAAATAAGGCCCGTCACAATCATTATAACCGTTTAGATTGTTCCTATACTCCTATAAACATTGATTTAAATATTAAGCCTCGTGTAAAACAGAGCAGAGATTGCTGTTCTACCTAGCAAGCACCCAATCGTAGTAAATGACAGGAACAGGTGCTGCCGTCATGCCTTTCTGCACACTTTTTAATTAAGCAAATTGATCTTAAAAACACAAAGACATTAGAATGTGCAGTTGTGGTTTATTCGTGTACTCGGTTTTAGAACCGCTTGTTTTCATTTTGAGTGGGATGGTGCATTGGACCGTAGACTTTGGTCAAGTGGCTTTGGGTTACAATGAACCAAAGTGAAAAATAGAGCAAGTGACATTTCATTTAAGCCGTTAGAAGAGCAAATCTATAGCTCTTAAAGTTCAGTTTTCACTACATGCCTATTTAGTCTGACTAAAGTGGACCCTTAATGCCATAACTTAACGTTTAAATTGAAGAGTTTTTAATAGCTTGGAAAAATGTCAACATACTTCAGCAAATTGACCGAACAATGCGAGCGAGGCCCATCGCTATGGTTTTGCTAAGCAGCTGGGAGGTCTTCAGGAGGTGTTTGTGTGTCTATGTGTGTGTACTGTTGTGGATTTGATGCGTGTGTGTGTGTGTGTGTGTGTGTGTGTGGTAGAGCGCTGTAATAACTCCCAGTGGGAGAAGATTTCTGTCTGGTCGTTGTGGTGACAGCGTCAGGAGAGAAAGGTGATGGCTGTCCTCTCCTGCACTGGGCAGTAATTGGCCATCCATATCGAGCTCCACACACACACACACACGAAATTTCCTATCAGCATTGCTACACACACTTGCCAACATCCTGTTTGGGCCAGAGCTCCAAACCAAGTCACAAAATCCAAGTGACGACATGTGTCACTACAATATTGGTACCTCAACTGACATACAACATTTCACATTGTAAACATCATCATCGTCTGAATAACAGATGGAGATTGAAGATGACAGGCCAATGACAGAATGAAAGATGATTGGGTGGAAAGAAAAAAAAAACCCTGAGATTAACATGCCTCTACCTCTAACATGAATCACTCCGGAGCTACAGGAAAATGTCATCCTGGCAATGCTGATTGGTCCACAGTACTTCACTAGTTACCATCCAAAGCTGTGACATCAAATGCATTTCCAGCTCTATACAAACAAGAAGTTCTAACATGTATTGAGAATGGATATTATGATGAGTCCTAACCCTGTTAAACCCTTACAACCGACCAGTTCAAGTCAAAACTCCTGCCCCAAGCCAAGGGGTGTCAAATCCTACTCCTAGAGGGCCAATGTCCAGAAGAGTTTAACTCACACCTGCCCCAAAACACCAGGTCTGTTTCTTCACTTCACTATCTGGATCAGGTCTATTTAAAGGGATACTCCACTTTTTAGAAATAGGCTCATTTTACAACTCCCCCAGAGTTAAACTGTTGAGTTTTACCTTTTCTGAATCCATTCAGCCGATCTCCGGTTCTGGCTGTACCACTTTTAGCATAGCTTAGCATACATCATTGAAGAGCACCAGACCATTAGCATTTCTCCCCAAAAAATTACCAAAGAGTTTCTATATTTTTTCTATTTAAAACTTGACTCTTCTATAGTTACATCGTGCACTAAGACAGACGGAAAATGTAAAGTTGCGATTTTCTCGGCTGATATGACTAGGAACTATACTCTATTACATGCTATATATGTCAGAGGTTGGACACCTCTAGAGAAACTAGGGGTTAAGTGTCTTGCTCAGGGACACATTGGTGTCTCACAGTGGATTCAAACCCGGATCTCTCACACCAAAGGGATGGGTCTTATCCACTGCGCCATCACCACCGCCTGAACCTTCGAACCCCAGGGATATTATGGATATTATTTCATAGTGCTTGATCGCAATCTACTTTCTACAAGCAGCTTGGACATTCTGCCGAACATCTCCTTTTGGGTTCCATGGCGAGAAGAATTTTCAGAAGCATTCCTTTGAGGCAGTTAGCCACTAGAGGAAAGAGAAGTGGATATCCAGAAAAATGCAGCACATCAGAGACAAGCTAACGAAACCCAGGCGGCACGTCGGGCTGAACAAAATCAGGGCAAGAGCGCGAGGAGGGAGTGAAAAAAAAAATTCAATATATTTTTAATCTCGCGGATGTAATGTGATTGCACAGCTGCCGTAGGCTGCAGATTTCATAAGCCAGATCACATTTCAGACAGATGGGGTCGGGGTGCTTGCGTTCAGGCCGATCTGCATGGCTCTGGGAAGTTAATGAAGGAGACAGAAACACAATGCCCTGTAATGACTTTAATGCCTTCACCCGGGGATTCCTTTGCTGGCCCTTGGGGGCCCAGAAGGACCAAATCATGTTAGTGTAAAGCGTTGATTGCTCTTTTCTCTTGTCAGGCTGAGTTTGAAGACCCAAGGATGTAGAAACACTTAAATATTCATCAGGTTTCATTGTTATATGTTGTGTGGTTTCGCTTATGTTTTCTTGGGTTAGGCTTTTCCATTTTTTTCATCCATTTTCTTTCATTTTTTTTATAATTTCTTGCTCCCTTTCCAGTCTAATATGGTAGATATATCTAGATGGTTCTCCAGTAGGTAACCCACTTAAACCAGCTTGGACCTGCTAATGACCATACATGTCAAGCTCAGATCAGTTACAAAGCAAATAAAATTATCAACCAAAAACAAATTTACTGAATTATTGGTTCAATCATAATTTAATAACAACTGTTCTTTTCCGCTGATGATGCTTACGTGATGTAGGCTATTGGATGTAAACCAATAACCACTGCAAAAAAATGCTTTACGTGCTTAGTTTTTTGTCTTATTTCCAGTCCAAAATATCTAAAAACTCTTAGATAAGGAGGTCTTTACGTATTATGTATTGTTTTCTGGGAATATAAATCCAAATTAAGTCATTTTTTTGCCTAAAACAAGCAAAAATATATCAATGGGGTTAGAAAATAATTTTGTTTCTGTTTGAATTAAGATTATTTTTCTTACTGTCACGGTGTAGGTCTTATTTCTTGTTCCTTGTTCTTGTCTGTCACGTGATTCCCTGTTTGTCATGTGATCCTGTCATTTGTTAATTGTTTCCTCGGTGTCCACAGGTGTTGGTTATTAGTCACCCCAGGTTTACCACGCCCCCTTGTAATCTTGTTTAGCTTGTCTGCTTGTGTATTTATACCTCTGTGTTTCAGTTGTGGTTTGTCGGTTGTTTGTAGCTGTTTCTTGTTCCTGTCCTGAGGTCATGTTCGGTTGTTTCGCCCTGGATTACCTGTTTGTTCATTAAATTAATGCTTGCACTTGGATTTTCTCCACTTCACTCCTGTCTCAATGTTACACTTAAATCATTAATTTTGCTTTTTTTTAAAGGCACGTTGCTTTTAAATAGCTTGCAAACTATGATTCACACTAGGTTTTAGCTGGCTATAAGCTGAATTTTCCAGTTGGGAAAGCTGCGTTTACAAACTCTCATGAATCAGCAAAAAGACAAGCTTTGTCCAAAGCACAGCAGTTTTCATTCAAATTAAAATAAATCTTATAATAGTCAACTGAACTCCTCAGAAAACAAAGTCAGTGTTGTCAACAGAATGTACCAATTTTTTTTTGTCAGTTTGTGGATTTGACTGGATCATTTGGGATTCAAGTTAGCAGGCTAAAGTTCCCTGGATGGTGACCAGAAATGGCGGCATTACCCCTGGTAGTATAACTAGGGTTTTCATGGTAACGTCAGTGTTGAGAGCCAAGGGAATAAAGATCTGATTATTCTCCCAGAGCTTTGTTCTCAGTTAAAGGGTTAGTTCACCCAAAAATGAAAATTCTGTCAGTATTTACTCACCCTCATGATGTTCCAACCCCGTAAGACCTTCGTTCATCTTCGGAAAACGAATTAAGATATTTAAGATATTAAGATCGCTCCTGCATACAGTCCGTAGGCTTCTTGAGGGACTGGCTCTTGCCGTCCCCGAAAAGTCATAAAAGACATCGTTAAAATAGTCCAAGTGACTACAGGGGCTCAATCTTAAGTTTATCAAACGACGAGAACACTTTTGTGCGCAAAAAAACAACAAAAATAACGACTTTATTTCAACTATTCGTTTATTTCTCCCTCTGCGCGAGTCAGCTAACTAGTTTAATAGCGTAAGCTTCTGTTATTGTACGTCACACGCATCACACACACATGACCAGCGTCGACCAATAGTGAGCCTACGTGTGACGTAGCTCTACGCAATCACACTACGTTAACGGACTATAGGCTTATGGAGAAGGAAGTGAATAGTTGAAATAAAGTCGTTATTTTTGTTGTTTTTTTGCGCACAAAAGTGTTCTCGTCGTTTGATAAACTTAAGATTGAGCCCCTGTAGTCACTTGGACTATTTTAACGATGTCTTCAATTACTTTTCGAGGACAGCAAGAGCCAGTCCCTCAAGAAGCCTATGGACTGTATGCAGGAGCGATTTTAATATCCTAAATATCTTAATTTGTGTTCCGAAGATGAACGAAGGTCTTACGGGGTTGGAACAACATGAGGGTGAGTAAATACTGACAGAATTTTCATTTTTGGGTGAACTAACCCTTTAAGAGGAAAATATGTGTTTTCGAGTGTGTAGATGCATGTGTGTATCTAAAACATTAATGAAATACATGACTGTGAAATACAATGACTTCTATGATTATTTATTTTTTTATTATTTGTATTATTTTGTTTCTTATTTTAGTGTTTTATTACTACAACTGCAATAATGTTAAAGGAGTCATGAACTGGCTTTTTATTATATTAAAAATTTTATTATATTGTTGTCTGAGGTCAACTTATGACGTTCGCTTGTTTTTTGCATTCAAAAACATCAAAGTAAATAAGTAATAGGCTATTTTGTACCCTAGATTTGAGCCAAACTGAAAAACGCTCAGTTTTTATGAGCGTCTCGCACTGAAGACTTGGAAGTAAACGCCCTCTGCTGTGAGTGGATAACAGTTTTGCATATTATAATGAGCTTCAACTCACCCGTCGGTACACTTGGGGGAAATTGTTTTGAAAACGTCCAATGTTGTAAAATGGCAACCCGAATGATTCGCCCATACATGTTCGACACATGTTCGCTTTTATTGGACTAACAAGGACGTTTTCAGTTCTGAAACTTACAGGATATTCTTATACGTATGATGACCTCTTAGATGTCAAAAGCTCAAGGAAAATTTGATTTCTCAGTTCATCTCCCCTTGAAGTACTTCAGAGATAACATATTCATACAATAACATGTTACATCATTTAAAAGAATACTATTTTCTGTTTTTAAAGTTAATACCATAGTATCTGGACACACACACACAAACAGTTGCATGGCCTCATCTGGTACCATTATTGTACCACTATAGTACATTCAAAGTAGTGGCAACTTGAGTTACACATGTTCAGTGTACCATTTTAAGTGAACATTTTTCTTTCAGACTCTAATATACACACACACCAAAGGCTATAATGCTGTAATGATCTCAGTAATGGCATTATTAAGTCGACCGGAGTGACGACACTTAGCACTGGGCATGAGCGGCCCAGTGTTTTTGTTATTACTATGACTACAAAATGAGGACATCTGTGAAAAAAGAGGTCCCCCCCCCCCCCCTCCTGTTACAGACATAAAGACACAAACATTCCCTCTTTCACACACACACACACATCTTGAACACATCTACAGTACTGCTTTAGGGGCCACATGCCTCTTTCAAGATCAGGTGACTGCCGCCTCAGTCTCTGCAGGAAGATTGGAGGGATGAATTCTGTCAGAGAAAATTTACCACGGTGTTAAACTCCAGCTGCGTTGTGGCTATCTGCTTTCCTCTCTGATAGAGTTTGAAAGCCCTAAACTCATGACACACTAATAAATTTCCCCAGACTTGTTTAAACCCGCATTCACCCACCCACACCCACCCACAATTCCCCTACACAGCGATAAATACTGTTATATCAGCCGCCAAGAGTTCTGACAAAAAATATATTATTTATAAATTTCTGCAACAATATTGTATAACATAAAAGTAAGCCCTACTCCTAAAAGCGCACAGTTGTCCCCACAGTAATAACACACACTTACACACACGCACACTCTCTTCCTTTAGTAAGTTTTATAAGGCACACAGAGGACATCGTTGTAAAAATGCTTCTAGCTGCAAGTTCCTCTCAATTTGTCCATTCTATGCTCACATAGCATACCATATATTGTCATATTGTGTTTGTGTTATAGATTGAGTACCATAAAAATACCACGAAATATGAAAATGGTAACCCTGTAATCCCATAATATCAAAGCACCAATGTATCATAGTAGCTTTAAGACACTTAATTATCAAGACTATGCACGTGCAAGTCTCTGAAGATGCATTAGACACTGAACTCATTCATAAAGTGAAATGATAGGATGGCATCTACATTTTTAAAGGTCACATGAGACCAGACTGAAACCAAATGTTACAGCTTCTCTGAGTAACTCGCACATGGACACATATTCACATGGACAGAACATGATTTGTGTCAGCATGTGTTGCAACAAGTGTGTATGCATGTCTGTGTTTGTTGGAGAACATCTGTACGCACGTATAAAATGTCTACATTAGCATGCAGGAATGTGTCTCACTATAGGCGAAGAATGTCTTTGGTAGTTGTGTGTGTTTATGTGAGACATTCTCCAGCATCTGTGTAATGAGCTATTTGTACAATTGAGAACGTAATCTCATAGAGACCATCTGGCTTTTGAATGTTGGCAAAAGGTGTGGTCTACTTTTTGCAACGTTTTCTGGCCACGACATACCGACTATCTGACTGACATGTAACCGAACAACCGCATCTTGATTTTACGTGCCATTTTTACCTGAAATGCCAAAAAAAACCCAACAACATTGTACCTTTTCAACTCAAGCCGAAGCCAGTCAGATCTAGCTAACTAGATTTAGAAATGACTTACCATGTTTGTGTGCAATATGCATCAAACGACGGTGGGTACATGTCCTTGTCTAGCCAATATTTCCGCAACCAACTTGTCTCATAAACTGGGGGGGTACAGCAGTCATTTTGACATTTGTGGAGTAAATACTGGCAGACACATGTAGATAAAGAGTGAAATTAAATCAAACCATATCATTAAATGTCCATCAAATAACTAAATGACTTACGACAGAAATGGCAAATGAGTTTATGGTGCCGAAAATACTCCGCCAATGTTGCAGAAACATATTCCATTAGTTTCAGACCTATTAAAAGGGTTCGCACTTATTAGAGGGCAATTTTCTGTCAACGGTTAGACACTTTGTAGTCTAACTAGTTTTCTGTTGCACTTAAAAGCACCTAAACACACAAATAGGCCCACACGAACCGATATATGAAAGTGCGCACACACAGAGCCCTGGTTAATTGCAGTGGCTGGAAAAGCATCATTAAGTAAAAGCGAGGAAATACATTTCTTAATGCGACTTAGTAATGCCCGGCCAATCAGACGGCATCGTAGGAATTAATGAGTGTGCTTTTGGGCCTAACATGAGAATGTGTTTAATGCGAGAACACATACACATCCCAAACGCCACATGGATGCTTGGCCTCTCTCTCTTCCTGCAAACAGAGAGAAGAAAGGAGTGTGGCAGGGAAGAGAGCAGTGTGCCAGTGCCCTGAGGCCCAGCGACACACACACATGAACGCGCACACTCATTAACACACGTTAGCACACTCAAGGGTAAAGGAATCAAATACACTGTGATGTTGGTATTTCTGGGAAATACGGTTGTTTATAAGATGAAATAGTATGTGTTTGGAAGTGGAACATCTCACTCTTAACATAATCGTTTAATTATTTATGAAACCGTCTTTAAAGATCCCATAAAATCAACAATTTTGTTGTTTTTAGTCTGGTCTATTAGCTTTGAGGCTAATCCGTATGCCAGCGTACTCTTAAAACAGTGTAATAAAATGCTCTCTAGATTGACGACATCCCCTTTCCTTTAAGTATAAATATCACACGGCTTCGGGACAAGCAAATCTTGGTTCCTCAGCTCAGATTATCGTTGGAAGTGTTGGGAGATCAAACTACACACGACTTTACAGCAGATTACTTGTGTGAAAATGTACATATCAACACTATAACTTACTGAGAAAATGAGGCTAGTTGAGCTACTGTCATGAAGCTGGAAAATGTAGTTAAGCTAATAGCATCATTAATTCTAGATTCTTATTGCCCATGCAACAAGGCCGTTGATTGTGCTGATGCTTGTACGTTATTTTGTACCTCAAGAATCAATTGTTTGCGAACAAAGCGGCTAAAATTTACGTATTTTTTAAAGTGTCTTCATTGCTTTCACTTATGCTGCAAACGTTTAAAGGCGGGCATACAATGTGCGATGTCTGTGCAATTTCAGCAAGGTACCTACTCACACTCAACGAGTAAATCGCATGCGATGCAAAGCCCAAGTTCAGGATTTATGTTCTCACACTATACGGTCCGATCATCGAGCTGCGACTTCACTGCTCACACTATACGTGTAATATCTGCGATAAGCCCCTGGATTGCGCCTATAGATGATGTGTTTCCAGAGATATTGTCAAAACAAGCATCTGCTATCAATATCGTTTCCAATTTATGCATTATTAGTATTATCATTATTAGGGGAGGCCTATAAGCTAATTTTATTCTTAAATTGATCCGCTATTATAATTAATTTGCCACGCAATATTTTCACAGCACATAACCAACGTGCTGTGAGGATAATAAATTTTACGTAATCGTACTCCTCATTAAAAATTGTCTAAAACATTTAGATCAATTACAATGAATTATAGGCATATAAAATAACTATTAACAGTCTATAATGTCCGAACATTGCAATAATTAATCATCAATGAAAATTAAAAACAGGTTTATGTCAAAAACATTGTTTAACAAATTAATAAAAGAGGTGTTACATATCTAATATTATCCATTTTGCAACACGAACTGGAGGTAAGCAACAGTAATTTGTAGCTAGTTTGAACTACAGAACTTAAAGATCTCCCTCTTTTCGTTTTTATTTTAATCTTATTTTTGCTGCAGATGAAATGATTAAACTTCTGTTTTCGAAAGTTTGAGTTTAGGGCAATCGGTTCGTAGCTTTGCTTCAACTGTGCGATATAGTCACGAGGAGCGACCAAAATTTCTGACATGCCAGAAATTCATCCGACCATCCGATTCTCGATCGTGAGAGGTTAATCACATCTCGTTTATCCCTGTACACTGCACGAACACGGCATGACAAACGACGCACGACAAAGCTGAAAATCGGTCCGACACGAAAAAGAGTCGCACGAGTCAGAATTCGGCTCAAAATCGGACAAAAATCGTACAGTGTATGCCCGCCTTAAGTGTGTACTTAAAGCAGCACTTTGCAGGATTTCTGATTTTGTTAAACTGTGACCCCTAGAGTCACTGTGGGGTACTTGTATTGTCGTAAATAGCACTCATGCAGATATGTCTCTGCACTCACGGCCTGATCCCTTCCCCCTGTATACCGGTTGGAAGCTGTAACGAGTGGAAATAAGGTGTGGCCCCTTTAAGAGCTGCGCCCTGTTGAACTGTCGGCAGTCTGTATTGTATGCACCTCGAACACCACAAGTATACGCCGGGTTATTTCTTTTTGATGTTTATTTTATCAGATCTACGTATCTTGACGTAAAGCAATTCGTTACATCGCGAGACCTGATATCACGCGACACTTCCTGAATGTGGGGGACACCCAACATTCAACCCGAAAATAGTCATATAACCATTGCAATAACTCCGAAGCTCAGTTAAGGTAAAAATTGCATAGTGTTGCTTTAAAATACACGCTATTTGTGATTACAAAGGAAACCCAACTGTTACAACCCTGTGTTCTACTTGCACGCCTGCTGGGGGTGGTGTTCTTCCAGGAGAGCGTGGGAGATCGCACACCCCTGTTACCTGTTCACCATTTAATTACAGAGAGGATAAAACAATGAACTCAACCTTTCCTCTTCACTTCGTCCAGGGGATTGACAGCCTCTGGAGAAATCACTTGTTTTGCGAACCTTTATTTGTTTACAGTACATCTCAACCCTTTTCTCCTCCACATCTGGATTATTAATTATTATTTAAGTTATTTGTATTTTTGAAGACTAATAAAGTCATTACTTCAGCGTACTTGTATACTTTATGTACATTCGAAACGAGCTGGCCGTAACACAACTTACGCCTCACCCCAACTTCCTTAAAGAGATAGTTCACTCCAACATGACAATTCTGTCATTATTCATTCACCCTCAAGCTGTTACAAACCTGTATGAATTAGATATTAGATAGAAGAAGATATTTTGGTAATCAAACAGTTGATGGACCCAAATGATTTCCATAAGTATATATAGTTTATTCAATACTATGGAAGTCAAAGTGGTTCATTTTTGGTTTAACCATCCCTTTAATGGGACATTGGGGTTGTTATTATTTTGATAGTAGTCAAAGTAAAATTGTACATGTGCAGAGCAGCAGACAAATTAAGGTTGAGTGTGTGTACTGTGGAGAGTGCGACTGATATTGTAAATGGAAAGGGATGGTTATGGCCATGAAACACACACACTCTTTCACATACACTGTAGAGCTCTCGAGTTCTTGTCCCTGAAAGAAGCACAACACAGGACATATATGATAGTTGTCATATAAACCCATCCATCACCTGGTAGCATCTATCTTTCTGTCTCTCATTCTCACACGCCCTTTCTTTAGGTCAGCATGTCACGCTGGGGATCAGGTCATTACGAGCAACGACCGGGAAAGAATTGTCACCTGCTCTATGGATGTATGTGTCTGGCAAGCAGGTTTGGACATGTTGCATAGCAAATGCTGTGATGTCATTCAAGGTTAGTTCTCCATCTGTTATCCCTCTTACTGAACCCCTTCTGGAACGTAAGATTATGTGTGTGTGGTACCTAGGTAGGCAAAGCACACCAAACAAATGAATTGTAAAGTCTTTTTTTTAAAGCAGGAAAAAACTGAAATCAAGAGAGATTGTATATGTGCGACGGTGACTACGCAACGGAAAAGAAGGTAGTGCACCGCTTAGGCCGCGGGGGAGCAGGCGCCAACACTATTGCAATTATGAGAGAGAATGAGAGTGTAGAATCGTGCTGTGATTCGGTGTGTGCATGAGCACGTCAGGGCGAAAGGGTTGTGTATGCTTCTTGTGTGTGTGGGAAAGTGTCTATGTGTGTCTCGTAGCAGTAATTGTAATGGGACTCAAGGGGTCTGGTTTTGGCTGCCTCGGCGGCCCTCCACTTTCATTCCACACCTTCCCCCATAATTAGGATCCGAGAAGGCCTGGTAATGTCCAGCCTCTTGGGGCCGTCTCACTCGCTCTGTCTCAGATAAGAGCCCTCGCTCTGGGCACGCAGGTCAGCGTGTAGCCCTCGGAGAGGGCCGGAAACACATTCAGCCAGGGCGAGTCATCCGAGCACCTGGCCGCTACACACACTGATTTCCGTGTGTATCCAAGAGCAAACAACGGATGAGTAAAACGATTTCTCCCACATTCCACATCTCATCATCATTAAAAGGCTGGTTATTGGCCATAAATTTGATCAGGCCATTGCCACATAAGAGATGCACTTGTGATTGGCTATAAAGAGATCTCATTAGAACAAAGGCGTGATCAGATATAAACCCAGCCTGATAGGCTAATAAACGCAGACACGGGGCGTGCTGCCAGTAATGTGTTTCTGCTCATAATTTTTTATGGGGATGTTTGGGAAGCCATTAACAGGAAAGATGGGCGCTTGCTGTGCATAACGGCGCTGTGATAGGAGGTACAAGGTTGTGCGAACGCAGGTGTGTTCACACTTAACCAGATCTTGAAAGCACGGAGAAGGCCACTGGCAACCGCAGAGAAGATCGAATCAGTGGTGTTATCTGAGTTTTGGCAAGGCTGCTGGCAGAACATTGGCACGGTCTCGTGCATATGCTGCAGAGAGTTTTTGATCATGCGCCTGTGGCAATCAAAGGTAGAAACGATTGACTGAAGACAACTGAAAACGAAAGTTCAGTTTCCACCAAGGAAGAATTGCTGAGCCACACTTTCAACTATATTGCTAAGTCTGGTCCATATTGCAGCTTGTTTGTGACAAGAATGGGCACCTATTATGCAAAAGTCATTTTTACATGGATCAGTGTGTTTTTTAAACAATCTCAATAAATCATATGCACTGTTTCAGAACGAGCTGTTCTGAGATCCAGCGCTTTGTGACGTAGAATTGAGCAAGGGGTTTGATTGACAGTGTGGTTGTGGCATAGACCCCGCCCTTGGGGATCTGTACACCATCCTCTGTTGTTCCAACGACAGCCGGCAATGTCTCCTAGAAACATAAGTGTTCTGTTGTGGGATGGGATGTAATAATGACATATATAGTAGTTTTCACTGACTTCCGACATCAGAGCCACTGAAAACACAGTGGATGTATTGTATTTTGGAAGTTTAAGTGGCGCCCTTCCTTCGTAAGTAAGTTTATGTTTGAGCGAATCACTTTCTGACTGTTTTGTGAATGAGGGTCAATTCAAAGCAGGTCTTGCTTCAAAGTTAATCTTCAAGTGTGGATCGTCGTTTACTGTTTGCGATCCAATGTGACCTCCAGTAAGTGTATTTTGTGATTTTTGAGCAAATAGTCATTTCAGTCAATGTCAGTCAATTCAACAACAAATGTGTCTAAAGTTGTTGTCGTCGTACGATGTCTGTGCATATGTAATTTAAACCTTGTTTGTATAGTGCGTAACCACACGTTTATAAATATATATTTTTAAAGATATTATATTAAAAACTGCATATGTGTTCTTGTTCTGTAGCCATTTGCCACAGGTCCCTCACATAAATGTAATTTTTCTTGTACGTAGCAAACGTTATCACAGTATGTGTATGTAGTTTCAAAAGTTGCTCCAACGTTAGGTGTTTGTATGTGTGTGTGTGTGTTGCTCATCCATAATTGCAAAGGGGACGCGACTACAACTCTATAAACATAAATCTATCAAATAACCATACCGAGACGCCCTGGTCCATTCTCATTTGTGTTTATTCTGCCGGAGTCTCTTCATCATTTGGGTCTGATCAGAGACTATTTATATATTCGGATTCAAACGTACGGCTGAATGGCATTCAAAACAGCGGTCTCTCTCACTCTCTCAGCCTGTCTGCTTAGAGTGACTGCCATAGGTATCAATTTACGCCCTCATCCAAAGGCAGGGCGGGGATATGCAGCTCATTTGCATTTAAGGTGGTATACACCAAAACAGCTCTTTTTAAAACAGGCCCCAAAAATGACATTTTAAAATGGTTATAATAAATGAACTGTGGGGTATTTCGTGCTGAAACTTCACAAATACATTCTGGGGACACCGAGACCAATATTACATGTAAAAAGGAGCATAATAGGTGCCCTTTAAGCCTGGGGTATGCTTTGTTTATCTGCCTCCGTAACATCTTTCTGAGAATACTCCATTGGCTATGAACATGAAAGGACACGTTTGACACATGCATTGTTTGACCTGCTTGACTGATACTTTCCCTGACCTGCAAACTGAAAGTACAGAGTTGATATCTCTTTCGAACTCAATATGTACAAACATGTCTATCTACTGACCTCCTTCTTCTGTATCTTCTGATCTGGTTTCAGCCTACATCTTCTAATGTTGGCATCACTGGCATTTTCCGACTTTATCTTTGATTAGTTCTGGGTTTCTCAACTCTGCCTCCCGAAGGTCTACGTTCCTGCAAAGTTTAGCTCCAGCCCTGATCATACAAGGGCGAACAAGCTAATGAAGGGCAGCAATTAAAATTGCCCCTTTTACTAACTTGGAATTTGTACTGCTTCCCCCGAACCCAACTCCTAGTAAATGTGTGAAGTCATCTAATCATCTGGAAAGACACTTCTATTCACTAACATTACTCAACTAATATAGTCCACTTGAGGGAGTGAATTTGGAGTGTGTCCGAAGGGCTGTGGACACCATTAGCGATAAGCGGGAACACTTGATGCAATCCTCACAGTGCATCCAAATTTCTCCTGGAAACCCACTGTCCTATAGAGGTGAACTACGACCCTAACCAAACACACCTGAACCAGCTAATCAAGGTCTTCGGGATTGCTTAAATTCACAGACAGATGTTTTAAAGAATGAGAAGACCCCTGAAGAAGACCCCTGCTCTTCAGACTAGCTGTTGAGTATGCACTGTATGCACACTATTGAGGTGTGTGCACTCAATGTCCACTATGGTTTCAAACTTTTGTGTCACACACATCTCACACTCTCACACATACAAATGTGTTTCAATCATTACAAATGCTCAGCAATAACAATTATTATGATGTTGCTGATGCTAATGATGATGATGATGATCTTCAGACCCCTGGGGATGAAGACAGCGAGAGATCCCCAGGCTGCTGCAGAATTATGGAGGAGAAGGCGGAAGAAGTAAAGAGAAGACAGGAAGAAGATAAATTATTTTGCTAAAGTTTGTTGATGAGGTCGGCCATGCGTGGCTGATACAGTCATATCAGTATGACATTAAGCCAGCGTAACCACGGAAACACACATGGGGATTATATCAAAGAGAGAAAAACAGAAGAAGAGCAGAGAAGCAGAAATTAAAACAGTAAAAATATGGCAGGGTGTTGCCTAGACTCCAGCTGTGCACGTGTGTGAGTGTGCGCGTATCAGCCTGCTCATTAGTGCTTAGAGACGACAGGAAACAGACATACTTGTCTTCCTGTGGAAACAAAAAAAAGGAAAGTTTAACTGTACGCTCTACTAAAATATCACCACACACACACACAGCCCAAGCTCAGTCACCTGCCTTTAATCAGACCTAAGACTCCACTTAACCAGCATACAACCTGAGCCCAGCACAGCTGGCAAAACACTGCCGCCATATTGCTCACTGGCACACAGACAAATACTTCCGACTTTCACTTAAGTATCAGTTTTAACCAGAAAGACAAGTAAAAATAGTTCCAGTACTGATCATACTCAATCTTCTCAACCACAAGCATGTATTACCACCTAAATGAGGGTGTTATATTTATTGTGAATATAAATATGCACCAAAATGTGCATTTTCATGGCCTTAAAGGGTTAGTTCACCCAAAAATGAAAATTAAGTCATTAATTACTCACCCCCATGCTGTACCAACCCCGTAAGACCTTCGTTCGTTTTCGGAACACATTAAATTTGAGAGCTGTCTCACTACCACATTGGCTGCCTAAGGGACTGGCTCTTGACGGCCCAGAAAGTCAATGAAGAAAATGTTTAAATATCCCAAGTGACTACCGTGGCTCAACTATAAGTTTATCAAGCGACGAGAATACTTTTTGTGCGAAAAAACAAACAAAAATAACGACTTTATTCTCCTTTTCTTCCTTGTTGGCCTGAAACGAGACTTCCTTAGATTTCCACGACGCATGCGCGAGAACTGAACTGAAGTAGTTGAAGGAGATCGCAATTAACTGCCATATGTATCAATTTACGCCCCCTCATCCAAAGGCAGGGTGGGGATATGCAGCTCATTTGCATTTAAGGTGGTATACACCAAAACAGCTCTCTTTAAAACGGGCCCCAAAAATTACATTTTAAAATGGTTATAATAAATAACGAAGGGCAGATATCAACTCTATACTTTCAGTTTGCAGGTCAGGGAAAGTATCAGTCAAGCAGGTCAAACAATGCATGTGTCAAACGTGTCCTTTCATGTTCATAGCCAATGGAGTATTCTCAGAAAGATGTAACGGAGGCAGATAAACAAAGCATACCCCAGGCTTAAAGAGCACCTATTATGCCCCTTTTTACATGTAATATTGGTCTCGGGTGTCCCCAGAATTTATTTGTGAAGTTTCAGCACGAAATACCCCACAGTTAATAGTCGAATAAAGTCGTTATTTTTTTTTGTTTTTTCGCACAAAGTATTCTCGTCGCTTGATAAACTTATAGTTGAGCCACGGTAGTCACTTGGGATATTTAAACATTTTCTTCATTGACTTTCTGGGCCGTCAAGAGCCAGTCCCTTAGGCAGCCAATGTGGTAGTGAGACAGCTCTCAAATTTAATCAAAAATATCTTCATAAAAACTGTTTAGCGTATAATGCTAGTAATGGGGGCATTGACTAAGTAAAAAGAAATCGCTAGTTTATATCACTAACAAGGCTCAGAATAGCCCCACACTAATGCAGTAACATAATGAGGGTCCATACATGCAAAACGAAGCATTGAGAACTTTTAAGTGTACAGACCATTTAATAAGAAGATAGACAGCTCTCAGACAATCCGCTGGAATTAAAAACATTATTACAAGCTTACCGCTTTGAATCGAACCACGGCAAGCAGATTGTTTTGAACACTGGCTGGTTATGTATTTTCTAAAATATGTATTTTGGATAATTCTTAACCCAAAAAAGCTACGGACTGCAGCTTTAATAAATGAAGTATATATAAACACACATAAACAAACACACACATATATACTGTGTATATGATTATATTACAATGTAATTCAATTTTATTTTAAGCAATATACAAATTTTTGATATTAAACGTAATTTAAAATGCTTTTAATATGATTATTTATATCTTTCTACCTCTGTGCAATATGTTTACCAATCCTAAAAGGAAATCATACATTTATTGTTTGATTCCAGGTTCAATGTGAATAAGTGACTTTTTAAATGCATTTCACTGCAAAAGGCATGACCAAAAATTAATAAAAATTACTCATGATCGTAACAGCCCTGTACTCTCACATATGATAAGCCAACATCACCTAAGAACACACACACGTACACACACAAGTACACACAAACACACACACACACACACACAAAAAGCTAGTTCTCTGGCATGGGACCACATGCTGATTTAATCTCCAGGGACGGAAAGCCACTGGGCCATGCCAGGAAAAGGTTTGTGTGTGTGTGTGTGTGTGTGTGTGTTCTCTTTAACAAGTGTAAGGCCCATCTTTCTCTCAGCAGTGGAGTGAAACATAAAACACAGAACAGACAGCTACAATTAAGATTAAACACACACACAACACAGCTGGAGTCAAGAACTTCCTGTGTGAGCGCTATCTAATGTAACTGCACACACACACACACACACACACACACACACGCAAAACACACAAAAAGTGTGTTCTCAGCTGGGGTTAAGGGATAGAGGAGTTTGCAGACAGCCAGCGAGGCAGAACAACGAAGGATAAAAGGAAAGAAAAAGAGAAAAGAGAGGGAAAAAAATACTAGATGCTAGCACGTTTAGCTTAGCTCAGCTATCACAGTGTCAGCCTAAAGACGAATAAAACGCTTGAGGTAAAATGCGACCACATCCAAACGACAAAACACAAACTTCAGAAACTGTCTGATCGTTTCACAAGGTCTTAAAAGATTTAAGACCTAACCTAATTGTCATTTCCTGTATATATATAAAAAAAAAAAATTGTATACATTTGTTTTCTGTACCCCAGTGGTCTGTAATGGAATTGCATTTGTTCTGTCAATTAATTACAATCTCATTCACAAGGTTTTTAACATGTAGATATGCATGTGTCACAATAAAATGGAGGTCAACCTATTCCCACAAAAGTGCCTCATCCCACAAACCTTTTTAAACTGTGCCGTAAAAACCTAACAAATGATATCAGCGTGTGGCCAAAGAGAGATATTGTTTCCCTCTTGTGTGTGTGTGTGTGTGCCATCTCTCTCTCCCAAACCCTCGTTCTTTTTAATAAAGCAGTGCAGTGAACATGAGGAGTGTTTCTCTGTAAATATGCATGAGGCTGCAGAATCCAGGCACTTCAACAATAATCCTGCTCTACTGTTGACTGAGAATTTCATAAAGCAACACACACTCACATATAAACGACATCCAGTTCATACGCAGCCAAGAGTGCCAAAACATATTTCCCCCAGTGCATTTATAATGTAATATTCAGAGCTCCCAGATGCTACATGCTAAACTAAGACTACTGTAAATTTTGAGTTCAATAGTGTTCAGAGTATTAAGAACGAGTCTGCATTTGGTTATATGCAGCTTATGCTTAACTCAGGTTAAAGGGTTAGTTCACCCAAAAATGAAAATTAAGTCATTAATTACTCACCCCCATGCTGTTCCAACCCCGTAAGACCTTCGTTCATCTTCGGAACACAAATAAAGATATTTTTGATTGAATCTGAGAGCTAGATCAGTCCTACATAGACTGCCTAAGGGACTGGCTCTTGACGGCCCATAAAGTCATTAAAGAAAAGGTTTAAATATTCCATGTGCCTACAGCGGCTCAATTATAAGTTTATCAAGCGACGAGACTACTTTTTGTGCGAAAAAAACATAAATAACGACATTATTCCACTATTCCATTACTTCCTTATGGGCGCATGCGCGAGAACTGAGACGAGGACATTCTCATTCGTCTACTTCTTGTTACCGGCTGCTCACCGCTTAGGAGTTTTACCGCCCCCTACCGTATAAGATGATGTGCTGATATAGCTGGAAGCGCAAAACTTTCTGTTTACAAGCAGAGGAAGATGCGCGCTGTACATACGCTTTTCAATTTGCGTATCTTCCGCACTATAAGGTGCACTTAAAAGCCTTTAATCTTCTCAAAAAACAACAGTGTTCCTTATAATCCGGAGCGCCTTATATATGGATCATCATTTTATACGGTAGGTGGCGGTAAAACTCCTAAGCGGTGAGCAGCCGGTAACAAGAAGTAGACGAATGAGAACGTCCTCGTCTCAGTTCTCGCGCATGCGCCCATAAGGAAGTAATGGAATAGTGGAATAAAGTCGTTATTTATGTTTTTTTCGCACAAAAAGTATTCTCGTCGCTTGATAAACTTATAATTGAGCCGCTGTAGGCACATGGAATATTTAAACCTTTTCTTTAATGACTTTATGGGCCGTCAAGAGCCAGTCCCTCAGGCAGTCTATGTAGGACTGATCTAGCTCTCAGATTCAATCAAAAATATCTTTATTTGTGTTCCGAAGATGAACGAAGGTCTGATGGGGTTGGAACAGCATGGGGGTGAGTAATTAATGACTTAATTTTCATTTTTGGGTGAACTAACCCTTTAAGAGTATGAATGCCACAAATGAGTGTCATGAGACTTTTGCATTTATCATCTAGACATTACCACAAAACACCCATATGATTTTACACAAAAGTGATAATCTTGCTTATTTTTGCCCCCAAACCTGAAATTAACATTTACTGTCAAATTTAGCAGGGAGATTGATGCGGAAATCTAAATAAAGAGTATGAATACCAAATGTGAATCTCATAAGACTTTAGCATTAGCATAAACACAACCACAAAACACCTTTTTACACACACACACACAAATAAATGACAGCAGATACCTTACTAAATGTTGTTCCCATATCTTACAATATACTTAAGGAATATCCTCAGTTCATAAATACAATAAAACAGATCAAATAATAATAAGCGAAAAAAAAAAAGTTTAGCAGTTAGGTTCATGTTGTGTGCATGTACGTTTGTGAGAAATGGTGCTACTTTCGACAGCAAGGTGAAACATCCGTTTGCTAGATACATGGATAGAAGTGTGTGCGTGTGTGTGTGTGTGTGTGAAAGCTCTGTGAATGGTTCCTGAAGTGCTCTCCTCAAACATAGCTGCAGCACATTCTCCTCTCTGAGAGCTAGCGTAGGAGGAAACCAGCACTGATATGCCTCTCTGGATTTCAACCTTATCATAGAAAACTGCCTACACACAGAACGAGAGAGAGAGAGAGAGAGAGAGAGAGAGGGAGAGAGAGCGAGAGAGAGAGATGACAATAGGCTCTGTCTCTCTCTCAGACAGTCAGACGTTCAGGCCGGTTTTAATCATGGACATTCAGCGCGGCCTGAAAAGAGTCTCTGTCCTGAGCCCTGCACTCTCCTACGGCTTAAACAATGCACCGCACACACGCACACACACACAGATTCTCATTAAAATCCTGTGACCATTTCCCAATTGCCTCAACAAGCCAAAAGGGGGGTGGGTCGGTTTCTGTCTCTCACACAAACATACACTAGAAACACTAAAGCACCATATCAGTGCATTTTAACGTCTCAAATGTTGCTCAGGGGGTTAAGTGCTCAGCTGTGTCTCCTAAAAGTCACATTTATGAAAATTAAAAAAAGAAACAAATGACGAATCGAGATATAAAATTAAACTAAATATCATAGCTCAGATCTTCGAAAAAAAAAAAAAAACGTTGCTGAGAAATAATCGAGATTCCTTTTGAGATCTCAAGACTTGTATTGTTTGGAAATCCAAAATATGTTCCTTCGAGGTTTTTTTTTCCTCCTCAAGATCATTTTTCTTTTGCAGAGGAAATGTAAGGAGATTCTGTTTGTCAAGGATAGTGTTATTCGGGCCACAGGAAGTACAACACAGCAGGTCTATAAAAAAAAGTGATACGATTTCTCTCAGTCTCCATCCATCTCCTCTCGACTTTTATCTCTCGCTGTCTCATTCTTTCGAGCATCTATTGTTCTGACTGCATTCATTTCCCTCTCTCTCTCTCCTTCAGCTGTAATTGCGATGGGTGAGCTGATAATTGTAATTACGTTCTCTAGGTAGAGTGTGTGTGTGCGTATGTGTGTTAACTTCAAGGGGTGCAGCAGACCCATCTGGGTGGCTCACGTAGCCTCCTAAAATGTCAGACTGTGGAACAATATTGGTGACACGCACAGACACACATACACAGACAGTATAATGGGTAACACTGCAGACGGCGGAGGGCAGTGCATCGCCACACTGACTTGAGCCAATAATACAGAACTCTATTGGAGAGCAGCGGGTCCAACGCACACACTTATCAAATGTTGTCTTCACCTCCTGCCTGCACTGCCACATCTCTTCCTCTACCGCTTCCTCATTACTCGGAGCTTTCACAACTGACTAACTGAAAACAATATACACTCACAGGGACACATTTCTACTTGATTTTACCTTAAAGGGGTCATTGGCTGCCCATTTTCCAGACGTTGGTAAGATTCTTTAGGGTCTTCATGTAAAGTTTGTTACATACTTTGGTTAAAAGTCCTCAATGGTTGTGCAAAAAAAAACACACCCTTTTTACCTCCTCAAAAACAGCTCTGTTCACAGCGACCCGTTTCGGTGCATGTCTCTTTAAATGATAATAAGCAACTGCTAACCCCACCCCTCTCTTCCATTCAGGGGTGTCGACACAAGGCATATAAAGTGCTGCCTTGACAGACAAATGTCCGAGGGAGTAAATATGCTAATATGGGACCGTCAGTGGGCGGAGCGTAAGCAATATGACATCATATTGCTCAGAAAATCCAAACGGCTTAATTATTGAGAGTGTTTAGATCTATATCCATCTATCTATCTATCTATCTATCTATCTATCTATCTATCTATCTATCTATCTATCTATCTATCTATCTATCTATCTATCTATCTATCTATCGATCTATCTATCTATCTATCTATCTATCTATCGATCTATCGATCTATCTATCTATCTATCTATCTATCGATCTATCTATCGATCGATCGATCTATCGATCTATCTATCTATCTATCTATCTATCTATCTATCTATCTATCTATCTATCTATCTATCTATCTATCTATCTATCTATCTATCTATCTATCTATCTATCTATCTATCTATCTATCTATCTATCTATCTATCTATCTGTCTGTCTGTCTATCAATCTATCTATCTATCTGTCTGTCTATCTATCCATATATCTGTCTGTCTATCAATCAATTCAATTCAATTCAAAATGCTTTATTGGCATGACTGTACATATTACAATATTGCCAAAGCTTGTAACACATAGTATAGTGAAGACAGTAATAATAACAAAGTTTCTATCTATCTATCTATCTATCTATCTATCTATCTATCTATCTATCTATCTATCTATCTATCTATCTATCTATCTATCTATCTATCTATCTATCTATCTATCTATCTATCTATCTGTCTATCTGTCTGTCTGTCTGTCTGTCTGTCTGTCTGTCTGTCTGTCTGTCTGTCTGTCTGTCTGTCTATCTATCTATCTATCTGCTTGTCTGTCTATCTATCTCTCTAACACGTTTATATGTATATCTGTCTGTCTATCTATACATCGGTCACATTTATATGTGTATCTGGCTGTCTAGCTCTCTATCTATCTTTCTATCTGATCAAACAGACTCTTCCTCTGTCTCTCTGTATTTGTAACTACCTACCTAGACAGACATATAGACGAATAGACAGATATTGTAGGTTATTCATTCTAGAAGTGTTTGCTCAGTTAAGGAGCTCATTCTCTTCGTTGCGGCACAGTGCCCAGACCTGATGGGTAGGAGTGACGTGCACGGCCGTGTGTGTCTGAGGCTGGTACAGGTGCAGAGATCAGCATGCAATGCCGATCATCTGCGGCGCCCGTCTGTGCGCCACTGTCTGCAGCCAGCCGCTAATGCCGAGGATAAGGGACAGGCTAACGGCATGAGCCGCCCACACACACGCGCCCACAGAAAAGCCACTCAGCCAGATAATTACGGATGCGTCCTGGGCAGAGGCTTAAACACACACACTCGGAGCCGTTGCCGCTAACAGCGTTCATTAAAACCAACACTGCAAAGGTCAGAGGTCACCCACTGCTAAGGACGGATGCTTGCCACTCCATTGCCTCTCTACCAGCGCTTCTCTCTCTCTATAAAAACATTTTGATTCCTCGCTTCACTAAAACGGGGGGAAAGACGGAAGGATGTAAAAAGACAACAATAATGCGAGTTTACCTGCTATCAGGCGCAAGAACACCAAGTGTCGTGTTTAAATATGCCTCTAATCAAATCATCTCCCCCGCCTGCCTCTCCGCTAATTCAATAAAGGCAACAACTTGTCATTGTTATTTAAAGTAATTTTCAATGTAATCAAGTGGTATTAATAAGCATGCTGCCTCTCATTACCGACTCAACCTGCCTTCCGAAGCGCGCAGAGCACAGTGCGTGTGTGCGTGTGTGTGTGTCAGCGTGACAGAGAGGCTGTTGTGTGCCTGTATGTGTGTGTTAGGACATTATGCATGTGCTTGTGACTCATTGTGTGTGTCTGTGTGGGCGGACATGAGTTCCATGGTATTTTTGTTCTGGTTGCTTGCAGTGACAGAACGGAGTTGCATCTCTTCGCTTCGTTTTTCGCGCAAAAGTTGCGGAGGTGAACACAATATTCTCATATTCTCTTAGATTTGCAAAAGATAGACAGATAGAACACTATTATCTCAATGTGTTATTTGGCATTTGCATGTAACAAAATCAGTCCATCAAGTTCTTTCGTTAATGATAAAACACATTTAATGCTGCAAGTCTATTGTTCAAACGACATCAGTGTTAAAAACGCATCAAGCCCTCATGAAGGAAAAGTGGGATCATGACAGAGTGATCCTGCAGAGAGCTGAGCCCTAAAAAGAAATGAAGCACGTCGGAAATTTCCACTGCGCTGATCCTAAGAAAAATGCGATATCGTTCCGATGCGTCACATCCAAGATGATGTATTTGACCCAGGCAGAAAGATGTTCAGAGATGTTGATTCGGTAGAAACTTTGTTTTGCGCAAACACGTCAACAAAAAAAAAAAAAATCAACTTAATAGATGGCAAAAGTTATTTATGGATCCATTTTATCTGCTCTGTATTTTCTCTAAAGGAGAGATAATGAGAACGTTAATAGGGCGCAACATAAACACACACGCACACGAGTGTGTGCTCATTAGACAACAGTGTTCTGGGTCGTCTGGTGGCTTCATTAGGCTGTAGAGAATGCCACAGTGTAGTGTAGCCTAGAGTCACATAAGGAAGAGAGAAACGTAAAGGGGAGCAAAAGAAAAACTTAAGCTGGTCTTTATTAAGGCGGTCCAGCAGCTGCTCCTCTGGCTAATCTAGAGTCTCTACACTAATAAAGAAGAAAAAGACAAATAGCGATCCATCACACATCCCCCTCATCAGCCCGAACAGAAGATTATGCCCTGAACGGCTCTCGGGTGGAACCGTGATTGTGAGTGTCATTCAGTGAGAAAGAAAAAGAACGTACTGACTAATAGTGCTACATCGATCAGGAAATGTCTACTTAAATGCAGCAGAAGTCTTTCACCTACACAGTAAAGCTATTAAAACAGAACTGTGACTGTGTATCAATACAGGATTTGCACATATCAAAAATGTAAAAAAAAAAAAAAAATCCAACAGGACGTATGTGCATTGTGACCTGCTTATGCGAATAAATAATTGACCAAATATGACACTTCTTCTGAGAGAGCACAGCGTGTCATCTTTATACCCTTGATCTATTTTCATAATTCAGTGTGGAATACAGTGGTGCCCCAATTTACAACAACCCAGAATCCTGAACTATATATGAAGATCCAGAGTATTTATAGTTCGCACTTCATACCCTCATTACAAATATGATCATGAATGCTTTTTAAAGTGACATTAGAAAATGTCTGACTGAACCTCTTGTTTATTTGTCCAAAACATCAAGTCAGCATATGACTAAAATATTTCTTTTATGGAATTTGCACAAAAAATAGTGAATGACTTTTTAAAACTTTCATAAGAACCAATCATCTAATCGAATAATAATTTTGAATCTTATTTTTGGGTCGTGTTGTCCTCTAAAAGCGTGCAGGCTTCCGAGAACTAAAGCGGAACAATTTGACATCATGACATGCTTTCTGTGGTTTCAGTTACCCTTTTATACTTCCCCAAAAACTCGGAGAGTTTATATCTGACACCCTTGTCAACATTTTGGGTAGTTTGAAAGCAGAAATGATGTCCAAAAAAAAAAAAAATGCCAATAAATGTATAACATAGATAATGTTTAGGGTTAGGTTCAGCATGGTAGCTCAGTTTGAGAAACACTTGATAAATATCCATGAGTGTTTAACTAAAGACACACGAACGAACCGACTTTAAAGACGAGCATTTGTTTGCGCAATAGCTTAAGATGCGCAATACTAAATCATATCAAGATACGGAGGGTTAAAAAAAAAAGTCGATTAACTTAAAGTGCATAAATGAACTATTCATCTAGTTGAAAAGCGATGCGCACCGCGTCTTCTCAGCATCAGCACCATCATCCCGCATCACAGATGAGATGAGACGCGCCCGGTCTGATAAATCACCTCATTCCCGGTGAGTTCGGGGGAGGGCTTGTCTCTCAAAGGGTTAATAAGACACTCCATGCGTCAGACACATGACAGTATATGTGCGAACTCAAGGGGGGGGAAAAAGTCCCACACACACTTTTTCGAGTCGAAATGGCACACGCAACCGTGCGTAATTCTCACAACATTTGTGTTGGAGTCGAGCGGGAGAGCGCGTCCTCAGCGCGGGCAGATGGAGACACTCGCTCGCTCTCCGCATGCATGTTCGGGTCGGCTCGGGTCTTACCTTAACACGTTCCAGCTCTTGAGGGGGTCCAGGTCTGAGATTATAGAGACCATGCTTGAGGCTCGGGCAGCTCGGGCTTTGCTCGGACAGAATGCGGTTGATAAAGTGAGTGAGTGAGCGCTGTTACTCCGACTGTCTCTCTGTACTGTGATAAGCGCGGAGAACAGACTCTCTTTCCTCCGCCCCTCACAATCACTCCTCTCTCTCTCTCTCTCTCTCTCTCTCTCTCTCTCTCTCTCTCTCTCTCTCTCTCTCTCTCTCTCTGCCTCATCACTTTATGAACCTCTGTGTAACATTAGAAACAACGTAGATACATCACTACATGGACATTGATGTCCCTTGTAAATTTTTTTACAGAGGATTTTTATATATTTTTTTACGTTTACTGTTAACGTTTTTTGAAAGAAGTTATTATTCTCACCAAGACTGGATTTATGTGATCAAAATGATTACAATTGATCAATAAATATTGTTACAATTTAAAATAATGGTTTTCTATTTTTATATACTTTAACATACAATTTATTTCTGTGATGCAAAGCTGCATTTTTATCAGCCATTACTCCAGTCTTCAGTGTCACATGATCTGTAAGAAATCATTTTATGCTGATTTGATGCTCAGTTATGGCAATGAAGGAAACAGTTGTGCTGCTTAATATGATTTTGGAACCTGATAATTTTGTCAGGATTTATTGATGAATAAAAAGTTAAAATAAACAGCATTTATTAAAAATATAAATCGTGTCTAAAAAATACAGACCCTAAACCTTTAAAGGCTGTATAGTGTTGCAAAATATTTATATTTTAAATAAATGCTGTTCTTTAAAAGAAACAGGTTCACAGGTTATAAAAAATGCAATTAGCACAGGAGTTTCCAACATTGATAATAAATCATTATATTAGAAAGATTTATGAAGGATCAGTTTTGCATCATAGGAATAAATCATATTTTAAAGTATAATAAAATAGAAAACCATTATTAAAATGTGTAATCTTTTTTGGTATTTTTGATCAAATAAATGCAGACTTGATGAGCATAAGTGACTTCTGTCAAAAACATTAAAAAGAGTAATGTTCCCAAACTATTATCCGATACTGTATACATAAATAAAATAAAATGTAAATAAAATAAAGTGTATATGAAGATGTAAAGTACATACTAAACATATAAAAAGAGGATCCTTTATATTTCAGTGCCCATGTTACACACACAACAATGTGTATTCACTTAATAAATTAATAATAATTACAATATTAAGACGACTCGGCACCTGTAAAGAGATGACTCAACGCCGGCGATATGTTATGCCCTAAATTAATACATGATTAACAAACTGTATTTATTTTTATTTTTTTTGAAATGCACTTTCTATAAAGCTGCTTTGAAACAATATGTATTGTGAAAAGCGCATTACAAATACATTTGAATTGAATTGAATTGAATTGAATTGAACAATAGTGCTAAAAGGCATAACAAAGTTTGCTCAAAAAAGAATCACATGTTATTTACATTGTTATACATTCATTAGTATTGTTCATTAGGCTACATAGATGCTTCAAAAATTGAACTAAATGGCACATTTTTACCAAACAAACCGAAATGCTATTTTCCAACTAAATATTTATTCAAAATAAAAATGTTTGTAATAAGTGTACCCTTCTTTTAAGGTCCTGACAATATTGTTGATGCTCACGATGTTCAACTACTGTAAAGGCCAAGGTCTCAGTCATTTAAAAAGCCCATTTGAGCATACTTTGTTTTAACACAGTGCATAGTGAAATGTTTTTGTTACAAACTGTAACAATGGCCAAGAACAGTTATTTGCATAACAAGTTTAAATGGCCATTTTAAAATTAAAATGTTTTTTTTCATAAGAAAAAAAAAAGCAGTTGGGTCTGTGAGTCAAATAAGAAGACAGACACCCATTCCACGTGACATTATTGTATCTAACAAGGCTTACTTCCTGTTTGACACATCACCACATCCTGTTTTAGGGCAGCCACCTTGTCTACGCTCTAACTGCAGATAAACTAACACACACACACACACACACACACACACACACTATGGTAATTCAGATTAATAAAGTTAAAACTACTGGAGTGTTTGTTTTAACGTAAACCCTGCTTATAAGAAAGTTCTTATTGTGTGTATGTGAATGAAAGAGTGTGAAATAAAGAGTTTCCTGTGTATCTCTTGCTCAATATCATCAGGTCAGAGTTCTCCTGTACTGGCTTGTTTTTACCATAGCAGTGGGAAGAAAGGAACAAGAAACGTCAGTCTATCCTCTTTAAAAAACATAATAATTCTATTCTCATTGATATAATATTTAGACCTCTGGCCTATACCCAAAGAAAGCCAGTATGTTTGAGGATGGTTCAGTTCTCTTGAAATTAAGTGCATGGATGCATTAAAACACTGGAACTGAGACTACTTATGTCTCTATTGCGTTATATCTGCAACTGTAATGACTGTTGAGTTCCAACTATATGACAGTGAGAAGAACACAATTAACACTTTCCCTGCCAGAATATTCTGTTTTAAGTTTGCAGCCAGATCTTTCATGGGCCCCAGAATATAGTGTTGTATGAATATGTAAACATATTAAGAAAGAACAGAACCATTACTTACTTTCAAAACATGCAAAATCCTTTGTGGACGTCAATATTTTTCTCAATTTTGATTTATATGCGGTTAAATGTTTGGTGATTACTTGCACGTAAACGACTTCTATCCGCCCCTCCTGGTTTGCGCATAACTTTTCCATGAAGTAGTGGAAAGTGATGGATCAGAAAACTTTATCCCATAACGTTTTAATGGAGTACTGTGGAAAATGTCACAAATATAACACTAATTTTCCCACTGTTAAAAAAGTTATATGCAAAAAAAAAAAAAAGAAAAAAAAAAGAGAAATATATATATATATATATATATATATATATATATATATATATATATAGTATGCACCGGTACAGAGATAATCATAGTTCTGCATTGCTGAAAGTAAAGACGGAGACTTGAATTACTTTTAAATGTTTCATTTTTACTCATACTATTAGTTAAATGAGCTTAAATGTATTCAATATGTATTCAAAACTATATCAAATTTGCTTCATTGTAAAATAAAGCATAATTTATTGTCTATAACTTTACTAAAATAAAGTTATATTATTGTCTATTGTTGTCATACTGTTTTCGCATTTTGTTTTACAATGTAAAATATCTTAATTTGCATTAGTTGCAACACCACAACATCCCGTATAGGGACAATGGAATTTGTAACTAAACATGTTACTGTACATCCACACCAATAGATATCAGTATAACTTTGAAGACTTTGACAAAAACGTAAAATTTTGTGACAAATTGTGGAGATTTGTATTGTTTTCATGAAAAGAGGACATCACATACATCACATTTAACCTTCAAATGGTCTTCGTTTCCTATTTACACTTCTGGGCTTTGGGGTCTATATGACCCCAACAATTGATTGAGTAATTGTAAAAAAAATATACATTTTTAATCATAATAATATATATATATATATATATATATATATATATATATATATATATATATATTAGGGGTGGCACGGTTCACAAAACCCACGGTTCGGTTTGTATCACGGTTTTAGGGTCACGGTTTTCGGTTCTGTACGGTTCTTGTTATTTTTTCTTTTAATCTTTAACACTCCAGAAATGTACTTCAGCATGTGATATATAGCTTAATTATCCACACTTTAGGATACAGTATTAAAAAAATATATATTATATTCATGCAATCATGCACAAACTGAATTTGACTCTTTGACTTTAAGCACATTTTGGGACTATCTCAGAGGAAAGCTAGGTGAGATTTAGATACAGCAAGAGAGAAGAAATTGACATGCTTTTTGTTTATTTGGCAAAAAAAGGAGAATGTGTATCACACTATATCTACAAGAACTTGTGCATTTTTATCACATAAATCTTATTTACACAAAGAAATTAACTTTCATGTATCAACTGCTAACTTTTGTAGCTCTTACCAAAATTCTATCTTTTAAAAGAAAAAGAGAGGAACTCTTAAAACACTTTTAAATGTCAATATACATGAAACCTCATTGACTATAGATAATTAAGCTATAGCAATAGCAAAGGCCATAAACATAAAGTGAAATTGAAGTTCAACCTCAACACAAAAACAGTATCAACAATGCTTCTATTCCCAAAATGTGAGGGTACGTTTTTCCACTTAAAATTAAAGTGCAGGGTTTGGAAACGTATGACTGGAGCTCTTATCTATACATAAAGTGCCACTGTAGTTAAATGAAAATATCATAACATGAAATCCAAAATGTTCCCACACACCGGACTTATACCATAGACTTATACGACGCTGGCGCATCCTCCAACTCCCTCATCTCTCCCACTTGCCATTTCTCCGCGTGCCGTGACCTGCATCGCTCCATACTCCACTTTTACTGGCTTGTTTATTAACTTGAACCGGCGCTGCACAGAGCGATCGGTAATGACATCAAATACCGCGAAAGTGATGAATGCATACGGAGCGTCGGAGCCGACTCGCGCTAGATTGATGTTATTCACCGATCGCTCTGTGCAGCGCCGGTCCAAGTCGAACAAGTTTATGTCGCGCGAAAAGAAAACACACGTCACATACGGGCACGAGGTTACATTGCGCATGCGTCGAACCGTGAGACGCACACGCGCTCCGAACCGAGACAAGCGAACCGAACGGTTCGGGTGTTTTTTCATGTACCGTGCCACCCCTAATATATATATATATATATATATATATATATATATTTGTTTACTTCTTATCTATTCATTAATGCTGTATTTTCGGAGATAAAGTACTTTTGTATCCATATCCCACACAATTCCTCAACTACACCATTAGCTTGCAAATGAAATATTATTTTTTATGATACATTGCATTTATGCTCTACTACAAGGCCTTCATTTCTGTGTAAAAATTCAGAGTTATGCCATATTTTTTTTTTTTTGACACATGAAGAAAATATATTTAGTTTTTTTCACATTTCCCATTCATTTCAATGTGGGGTCATATTGACCCCGAAGAGCAAAACATTTTTTTTTTTTTTTGACAACCAAATCAAGCCCAGTTTTTTGTGTGTGTTTAGATAGATAATGTATGAAAAGTCACAAAATCTTATTCCACTGAGATGAAGGGAACATTTTTTTATTAATTAAAAGTTGATTGGGGTCGTACAGACCCCACGACCCGATTGAGGGTTAAGTACGACCTGAATGTTATTGCGTAAACAAAGCTACTGGTTAACATTACGAATTAGCCACATTGCAGGTTAGCGGAAAAGCAAAGCGTATAGTATGAAACCATTTTTTTTCTTTGGAATAAAGGTCATTATTCGGATGTTAAAGCTAAATCGTCCGAATTTCCGCAAAAATTCAAGGTAAAAACACTTGCAAAATCTGTGCGGGGGGAAACTTTCGCTCTATTACGTAATTCTTGATCGTGTGTATGCCTATTGAAATGACTGGATTTTGCCTAAAAAAACAGCTTGACTGCTGAATTACTTCATTGCAACTTAACTCTTTCTCTGCCATTTTCTGAATTTCCTTTTCTTTTTTAAATGAAACTTACTCATTCAAATGTAGATCATCCATAAAACAAAACAATCTGGGGGCCATGACATTTTTGTGAAAATTGGCAACTTAAAAAAAGAAAAGAAAATCCTGACGGGAAAGAGTTAATGTGCACTAATTCATTGTAAAATCAGGAACGTGAAAAAAAAGGTTAATTTAAGTGGCTAGTTTAAAATGTACACCAACACTACTAGCCTTTACACAATAAGCTGTTGAACATTAGTGTCACGGTCACGTCTTCACAAAGCAAGTCTATCTACGACATCCCTATAAACAGCCAGGCCACTTTGGCTGACGCTGTAAACATTACAACCACACCAACCATAACGAGCAGAGATCTCTGTTTAACAAACCCACAAGACAGCAGAATCCTGGTTTCTGGAAAGCAGAAGGTTTGTGTGGGTTTGAGAGTGTTATTCTTAAACATAGCTTCTTTAAAACATGTGCAACATGTTCTTTTTCCACATCACTCATTCACTCATGGCCTGTAATCGTGTTAGCGACCATATTTATATACATTCACACACACATACGCACCTCTTGGGCTCCTTTTCAAGGTGAGGAGATGTATAAGGGACAGACGTAGATGGAGAACGACAAACGGGTGCTTTCTTATTGTCTTCTCATAGAAACACTGACCCGAGACGTCAGCCATAATTCACAGGCCATATCATCAACACGTCTAATCTAAATAAAGTAGGCTATAACATCATCCTTTAAAAAGTCTATTCCTCCCTGTCGGCATCTATTCAGCATAAATAAAAAGAAAAAAAGGACATACGAAAATGAGGAAAGGCTCAAAACGACGGCACGCACACCAGCGCAAGGATGAAATAACTATGAGGGGATTATTTCATAAACGACGATATTTCCTTTCTTCTCAAATCCAATTGATGCTGTCAAATAAGCCCAAAGCCATACGCCCACGTGCACATTGTCTTAAAAAGAGCGATTTGATGAGGATCTTTTCTGTCTAACCAGGCGGAAATAAAGTGCTGCCTCTGTTCACAGTCAAAGCTTCATAAAGCCTGCGCGTCCAGGAAGGACAGGAGCAATACAGAGATTGGAGAGCTTTTGAATGTAATTATGAAATGTATGTGTCCTTTCATAAGATCAATGTAAACGGTGTTAAACATACCTGGTGGATGAGGTGTGGACAGGTGACCTTGTCTGTAGTCATTATATGTATCATCTAGAAAAACAGAAAAGAATGACCTGTTAGGTAATTACGCAACTCATTTCAGGCATTTTGTGCACGCTGTGCATGTTGTATCAATTTATAATGTTTAACATCCTTCCCTCCAAATGCCTGCATGGTTCTGGTTCTAATGCCCAATTTTTCATAATCCAGTCAATATCTGATGGAAATATGTCAGATGATGGAACGAAAAGGTGACAAAGCAGACAATTGACTTGGAGAATTCACTTTAAGAATTCAGTTAATGGCACCAACACCCACAAAATGGGTTGAAACCCTTTAAATGGCACATTTTCCAATGTTGTGTGGAGGATCCATCAGACTACAGCAATCTGGCATACTTTACTGAGACTGTATGGTATACATTTACAGCTGAACACTGAAAGTTTGCTCAAATGTATGAGACATCGATGCACTCTAAAAAATGCTGGGTTGTTTTAACCCAAATTTGGGTCAAATATGGACAAACCCAAATGTTGGGTTAAAAATGTCATTTAAAAATTTAACCCAACTTCAACTTTCACTTTCAACTGTGATTTTTTTAATGACATTTTTAACCCAACATTTGGGTTTGTCCATATTTGACCCAAATTTGGGTTAAAACAACCAGGCATTTTTTAGACTGTGACCGTTTACTTTCATGAGTAGCTGAAAAAGTGTGGAAATAATGATACAAACTGAGATTAGTGCAATCTATAAAAAGCCTAAAGCACAAGGAAAGAATGGCTGTGCTTACTATCTGTCTGCACATGTCTGCAAACTAGTTCGCTAAACTCTACAAAACACTGAAAAAAAAGCAACACAATTTGGGTTGTTTTTAACCCAAGGGCGGGGGAAATATAGGACACAACACATGTTTATTTAACCCAGAATTATGGGTTGATTTAAGCCAGCATGCTGGATTTTTTCGTCTTTTTCTACAGTACCAGCTTTCCTCCTTTTCTATTCTTTTTTTTACTTCATACATTAATTAATGTTCACATATTAACTTAAATACTCGAAACTTAAAAAAATATACATATATAATAATCCACACAACTCTTGGTATTTGATCATATTTTGCAGTAAAGCATATTTGAAATAGTTTTGAATACATATTGAATACATTTAAGCTCATTTAACTAGCCTAATAGTAAGAGTAAAAATGAAACATCACTGGAAAAAATAAAACCATTATTTTTACGGTAAAAATTCAGCAACTGTGGTTGCCAGAACTTTACCGTTAAAAATACGGTAAGAACGTAAATGGTTTTACAGACTTAACTTAAAATTTACAGTAATAAACCGTACTTCATTTTCTGAAATCAGTTGATATACCAACCTTTTGAAAAATTGATTTCTGTTTTGTACCATTGTAATACACTGACAACCATCAATCATCACAGTATAGTGATAAGAGTTACATGAGCAATCAAAGCTCAACAGAAGTTGTCGTTGAAATAAAAAAAATGCAATAAACATTAATTGAACAACATTAAATGTAACATAAAACCCAAATGTACATAACTGATTAGAAAAAAACAAACAAGAAAATTATGAGGAAACCTAGTTATTTCAACAAAAATACATCAAATGTGAAGTGTGACGCAGGGAATTGTGGTAATGTCAATTTACGATTTTTCACTGTAAATTATACAAGTTGTTCTTTTTCACTTTCAAAAACGGTAAATTTAACGGTATTTTACAGTAAAATGATATCACAGTTATTTACTGTATATAGTCTGGAAACTTTCTGTTAACCAATTGACAGTTTTGCACTGTAGCATTTTTACAGTCTTTTACCCTTAAAATTGTGATTATTTTTTACAGTGTTCAAGTAACACAAACACTACCCAAACACATCTGACCCAGGAGCTGGGTAACATAAAAACTACCCAAGCACTAAGAAATTACCCAAAAGGCTCAACCCAGTATTTGGGTAGAAAAAATAACAGTGTAGAGTGTACTATTGCGGGTGGTCAGTGAGTCAAAAGTGAAACTCAAAAGTGGAGAAATCTATTCACCCCTTCTTCCCTTCACAGGGTATAGCTGTGTCAGCTGCTAGTTTGTTGTAATTAGGCTAATAATAATTAACGCCACATTGCGCTTGAGATTTATGTTAGATATGATTCAAGATAATGAGAAACACAGAGAAGAAGAGAGAGAGAGAGTGTTTTGGCCTTGCGGGTAAGCATATGTAAATGTAACATTAGAATGGTAGAGGAGCAGCGTGTGCCGTTATTGACTACATTCATCACGCTAAGCTAACAGGTCTGTTACTGTGTCTGTAAAGCACAAAACAGGACGCCGAAAACAACGAGACAAAAGGTGACAGAGTAAACAAACTGTCTGTAAGATTAGTTTACATTTGAAAAAGTGGCTTTAGAGGGTATATTGCACTTTTGTTGTTTTTTTTTTTCTCTTTTAAGCACCCCGTTCGCTGCTATCAACGACAGTTGTCTAATGTTGCCTTCAAGTCGTGATCATATTTACATGATGAGCACACAGGAATGCCACAATGTTGTAATTGCCAGTGGGAAGCTCAGGATTTTCTTTGAGCCCAGACTTTCAGAGTGGGGGGGGCATGTCAATTAAAGCATGGTGGCGGCTAATTGGAAATGCTAATAGATACGTTTTGTTGCGCAAACCTTTTGGTGTCGTTTTATGTATCAGTGAATAATAGTTACAATAAAGCTTCTGGAGTTTCTACTCAGTCCATTCATGAAGTGATAGTCTTGTGTGATATATCAACATTTCTCAATTTTCTCCGTGGCAGAACATAACTGATAAAATACACTGAGTAGCTAATGCACAACCTCTACTTTTCATTTCACGTTGGGAAATGAAAATATGAAACTGCACAAGCAAAATCACTTCAACACACATCACATTGTAATTGTTGGCCAACAGTACAACTGAAGTAGGAACTTCACTAGAAAACAGCTCAAACCCTTGTCAGCTACACAATTAACTGACATAGAACCTTATAAGTGGCTGATTTGAGACACTATAGGCCCTGTTTACACCTGTGTTTTGGTAGATAGACATGCAGTGCTATTGGAATCTGGAATCCTTCTCTGTTTTGGTAGAGGATTATGTTGATATTTTTAAATGCTTTCTACTTATTGTTATTTTAGTTTTTTTTTTTTTGTAACTGCATATTTATTTATCTTATAAATAGACTATTAAAAATAAATAGACTTTCTTATAAAAAAACTATTCATTTATCTTATTTATCTTATTTTACATTTTAAAATAAATGCTTAAAAAAGCTAAAGCTAATGCAACAATGATTTTATTTTATTTTTTATTTATTTATTTTATTTTTATTTATATTGTTTATTTTATGTATAAAAAGGAAAAAAAAAACTTTTTTTTTTTTACAGGATATAATCCGCTTGTTATCAGGTTTATACACTTGCAATCTAAAGTAATAATGTTGAAACTTTATTTTTTGACCTTTACATCAAATCTGCTGCTCAGACACATCAAACAAAGACAGATGCAACTCGACTGCTGTAATACTGAACTTGTTAAGTCTGGCTTTGCATTTCAGAGAATAGTCAATATCTATGTCTCCAGCTAAACTTTTGTGAGCTGTGTGATCTGTAATTCATATTGGAAGTTTTATTGTCTTTATGTCATAATGTCTGAGCTATATGTCTTGATTTCCAAAAAAAACAAAAAAAACACACAAAAAAAAAAACACATATAACCCTCCTGTTACCCTCAAATCTGATAACACTTTTTACCCTCTGGGGTCAATTTGACCCCAGTAATTTAAACCTCCACAATATGTGTATTTTTTTTACAAAGTTTTGTCTTAGTTAATTTATGTCTTTGTTGACTACTTAAGTAACGTTTTAAGTTGACATCCACCCACCACCCCCCTCCCCACCCCACCTAACCCCACCTAACCCCTTACACATCCAGAATACCCATTGTACGACTATGGACAAATTTACAAATCAACATAAAATCTTACTGATTTGACCTAAAATTGGAAAAGTATAAATACATCTGGTGTTTTATTTTGTTTTATAATATTTCTAAGTATAGATTTTTGTAATCTATAAAATTTGGAAAGAAAAACTATTTATTTTATCAAGGATAGTAACACGAGTTATGTTTGGGGTCAATCTCACAAAAATTATGTTTTCTCCTCCCCAATGGCACGGGAAACATCCAAGTTCTCACAAAAATGATGTTTTCCCCTCCCAAATACACAGGGAAGAATTATTAGTTATCTTGAGAATTATGTCACATGTCATGTGAACTACTAGTAGTTCTCGCAATACTACAGATATGGTTATGTTTGGTTAGAGCCCTAAAACAGAGGAACGTTTTTTGAAAATGATATTGAATATGTAAAATTACAATGAACATTATAAATTCAAATTATAACATGTTATAATGACCTCAATATAACAACCAAAACAAATGTGTGTGAAATTTCAATATTTCTTCTGTTTTATTATACAACTAAAAGAGCCTGGGGTCAAATTGACCCCAAGGAACACCGATGCTACAAAATTTGTACAGGACTTTGAAAAAATATTAGCAGGTAAATTTTATGTTTTCAGAGTTGTCCCCATTAAATTAGGACAAGTCATTAAATTTGAAGCAAAAAATAAAAATAAAATTATGTTTTTACAGACGTTAAACATTGAATGGGGTCAAATTGACCCCAAGGATAATAGGAGGGATAAATCAAAAAACATGAGAAAAATGCCTCTTGGGCATGTGCAAGCTTAACACTTCACCAGTCATTCCTTTGCCCCCCAAAAAATTGTCTTCCATCTCTCTCTCGGTGTACATTCACAGTTATTGATCGTTTGGAGGTTGAATTAGACTTGATGTTCTTTTGTTAAGCCATTTGTTGGGAAATTAGAGGTTATGGAACATATGGAGAAAATAATCAATAACTGAGATGGCCAGAGAGAAGGAGAAGGATTTTTATTGCCATTATTACAAACTAATGAAGTACATAAACTGCATCAGACTAATATGAGCAAACAAATAAGCGACATGGGTAGGATTCCATCTTATTTAGAGCATTCTTTACTCTTGTAATTCTCAACTAGTTTTGCTTCAAGATCCAGTTATCACACTGGAAAATATTGACATTATTTTGCATTTTTAAATAGCCTATGAAAGATTAATTCAATGTATCACAACAAAACATATATGAGAAAATTGCGTATTCTTCCTTTTAAAAGTTGATAGCATCGAGTGACTAAAACAGACCCACGATTAATTTGTAAATAGCTGATTTAAAGGATCACATAGACTTCAATTAAATTCAAATGTACTGACATCATAGAAAAATAAATTAAGTTATTATGAAATAATAAAACAATATTTATGATACACATCTTGTGCCCACACAATAAAACAAATATTTTCCACCCTTACCTCAAAGCAAATTTATTAACGGAATACATGAAAAATATAATTTAGTGCATAGTGTGTGTCATTTCCTTGTTGCAAACGTAGCCCACAACCCGTATTCACTTTATAGCCCTTAATCCTGTAATTGTGGACAAATGTGGGCACAGAGGACTCAGATGGGATCCTAATTTGTATTTATTATAAATCTTATATTACTGTCTTCGATAAAGTTTTGTCTATCCATTTATGGTGTTTTTTATTTATTTTGGGGGAATTTTTGAATTTATTTACTTCAAAAAGTACCATATTTTCTATGTAAATTACTATGTAGTTTTATTTTATTTTTTTAACTACATTAAAATATCACTCCAATAAGTTCCTAGAGGTAAAACCTAAAGATGAAGTGACTTTTCGGTCACCTGGTGTCTTATTTTGGCTTATTTTAGAATGCTCTAAATTACAGTTTTTCCCATTCATTTCTATGGGTGCCCATTTTTGACCCAAATACAAGATTAAGGAGTTTTTTTCACCCACTTAACATTATAGAATTTAGTCCAAAAAATGTGTGTGTGTTCAGGAGGCAAACTTAGGAAAAGTAGCAAAGTCTTGTACCGCTCAGATCAAGGGAAGTATTTTTTTTTTAAATAAATCAAAACTATTTTGCCCACATTTGTCCAGAATACGGTTTAAGGGTTAATTGACCAAATATATGAATGGCATTTTTGATTGGCAGTGGATGAACTAATATTAAAAGTTGATTACTGCTGTCTCAGATTGTTGTATTGTGAATATCAATATAAGCCACTATGCGCTTAACAATTAAATCTAAAATGGTGATGAAATGAACAAAAGAAACCATTGAGAGATGGAAGGTCATTTGCTGAAGACAGTGGCAAACACCACTAACAAGTGAAGGATGGTGAAAGACTGATGGTGTAACAACATTTTTTAAACTATCATAATGGAAAAAACAACAACAACTGTAAAACTGAAGTTAAAAAATAGGAATTTGACACACTATTGTCTCTCTGGGCTTTATGCACCCAACTGTCTCCTGAGCAGGAAGTGAATTTCTTTTCTCACTTCCTGTTTTGGAGAGAAACAATTTGTCTGTCTTAGCTCATCTCACCCTCAGCAGGGAAGTTTCATATCATGTCGTTTCAGCCCCCTGAACTCATGTTATTCCTCTCTATGAAATGGATTATGGAAGTTTGCAGTCTAATGAAACATACTGCTTAAATAAAACTCTAAAATACTCTCACGACATAAAAACTAACATTTGGTGCAATTTGGGACATGGGAATGGAGCTGCCTGCTGGTTATTAGAAAGTTCACACATATACTGTATTTTATATATATCGGGACACACACACACTAACTTTTTCATTGATTTTAGAGTTCGAAATGTTCTTATACTTACAGTTTTTTGAGATTTCCACACTTTCTAGGATGGATAGTCTAGGGCATCTACATTGCTTGAGGGACAGAAGAGTTCACTGGGGGGGGATTGTTCAATGTGTCATTATTAAACCAGTTAAGACGCCGTGAAAATGCCCCAAACAGGAAACACTTGAGTCACAATACAAGACCTTTATGCCCCAGGTGTTGCACATATACACAACCCAAACGTTTGCTCACACGCAAACAGTAAGACATGCCAACACTGTGAGTGTGCGGCAAATATCATCTGCCCTATCACTCCAGGGCATCACAAACAATAATGACAATCTCATATCTTTCAAAATGATCCAACACATACACACAAAGAATACACACACATATTTGCGGGGGTCAGAGGTTAAGGTTTGGAGGTAAACCTCTATCTGCTTTAATGGGAGAAATGGGATGTTTTAGCTGTAATGGAAAAGTGGAATGGCTATATTTGATATGATGTGTGATGTCTGTGTTTTTTCTCCCTTAGGTCATGTCAACAAAGCTCTCCTTTCACTGGTGTTTATACAGTACTGCCATTTCAGTGTCTAATTCCCTCAGAGAGATAGAGAGACAGAGAAAAAAAAATAATAGAGGGAGTAAATGAGAAGGACATACATGTATTAGGCATGAAACATAATTTATGCAAGGATGCAAACACTGTGGTACATGTACACTCTCAGAAAAAAAGGTACAAAAGCTGTCACTGGGGCTGTACTTTTTCAAAAGGTAAACTTTTGTCCATTTCATAAGCTAATATGTACATTTTAGGTGCTAATATGTACATTTTAAGTGTTAATATGTACATTTTAGGTGCTGATATGTCCATTTTAGGTGCTAATATGTCCATTTTGGGTCCTAATATGTACATTTTAGGTGATAATATGTCAATTTCAGAGGCTAATATGTATATTTTAGGTGCTAATATGAACTTTTTAGGTGTTAATGTCTACACTTAGGTACTAGTATGTACATTTTAGGTACATTTGTACATTTTAGGTGCTAATATGAACTTTTTAGGTGTTAATGTGTACACTTAGGTACTAGTATGTACATTTTAGGTACATTTGTACATTTTAGGTGCTAATATGTCAATTTTAGGTCTTAATATGTACATTTAGGTACTAATATATACATTTTAGGTGCTAATATGTACCACTATTGGTACCAATATGCAGCCTTTGGACACAGAAGTGTACCTTTTGAAAAGGTACAGCCCCAGTGACAGCTTTTGTACCTTTTTTTTCGGAGTGTACTTATTGTAGTCAAGGTGGTGAAAAATTGACATTGAGTTTAAATCAATTTTAGCTTATAAAACATGTTGCATTCCATCGAGAAAATGATAAAAACAATGAATGCCATTAAACGTGATTATTTGCGCACGGTAACATGCTATCTTTATGGATGACAAAAACAATGACTCAAAGTTGACAAAAGCGCGAAACATTTGCATATATGTTTCAGGACTAAGGATGACTAAACCGATTGGGTAGGGTGAGAAAAGAAAACAAAACACTCTTTAAGCTAATGTAAGTTCAACCTGAGGCCAGACAAGAGACGGAAGGTGGGAGGGGTTGGGACAAGAAAAATCGAGGGGGGACCGAGAGGGGTAGAATAACTCAGTTCAATCAGTTACACATTTTTCAGTTCAATAAAATTACCATAATAATGATGTGTGAAAACTAAGCCAAAACACACACACACACACTGATGTAAGTGGTCATCTGTTTCTCATTACAGCGTGGAATCCTTCCCATAGTCTTTTCTGAGCATTTGGAACAGTTCATGTTTGAGACACACACACACAGAGAGAGAGAGAGAGAGAGCGAAAGAGAGAGAGCGAGCGAGCTTGTTTTGAAGTATTTGGTGGTGTGTTTTAAGTCACTTTGACTTGATTTAAGTACTTCTGTAGAATTTCTCTGTGAGAGTGTTTTGTTTAAACCATGTGTGTTAGTCACTCTCTCTCGGTATGTCTCATTTTATAACACTAGAGCAGACTGACGGCAGAGAAGATGTTCTGTGCACAGCAAGAGTTCAAGGTTCAAATGCAAACATTTGAGTTTAAACAGCCCTCGGCATGTGAGCAAGTTTGACTTACTCCCACACACACTCCTATCCACCCACCCACCCGCCTGTTTACCTCGCAATCTAAATGATTGCGTTCCATAGACTTGTATTGTTTTTTATTTAAAGCTAAATATAATGTACTTCAGATGAATCCTAATTCAAATTCAAGTCTTCAGCATATGATCCTTCAGAAATATTTTATTATTATTATTATTATTATTATTATTATTATTATCAATGCTGGAAATACAGCTGCAAAGAACTTTGTTTTTTGGTGTGTAACAATGCATGTATGTTTGTCACATTTGATTAATGTAATGTGTATGAATAGTTAATTTTTAAAAGTACACTGTGTAACTCTTTAAGTTTATTTTTAGCTAAAAACACTTCGTTCAAAAATATATGTGCTCATTAATGTATACTAACTTCGTTCAAGTAATAAAGTATTCTCGTGAGTGTATAATAAGCCATTGAAAATACATACGGGTAAGGGGTTCTAATGTCGGTCTCCATGTTGCCCCTTGTGCATTAATAATATATAATAATAATTGTGTTGTGATAATAAATGGCTGGTTAGGACATACAACTGATATTTACGAGTCTAAATTCAGCAAAGTTTGACGCATCTGGGAAATGCACAGCCAGCAACATCGTATATTAAATATATGCTGTTTAATACTCAATATTAAATAATGTTATAAAAAGCAAAGACAATTTAATATCTAAATTTAATATTAATTTAGTTACATATTTATTTCACTTATTGTTGATTAAACCTGCAAACTATTAATTGTTAAGAATATTTATTAGTTAACTGTTTAGGCATGTGTCTTTAATTATTAATATTGCTGTTGGTGCAGTTATACACTCACCTAAAGCATTATTAGGAACACCTGTTCAATTTCTCATTAATGCAATTATCTAATCAACCAATCACATGGCAGTTGCTTCAATGCATTTAGGGGTGTGGTCCTGGTCAAGACAATCTCCTGAACTCCTGAATGTCAGAATGGGAAAGAAAGGTGATTTAAGCAATTTTGAGCGTGGCATGGTCGTAGTATTTCGCAATCTGCTCAGTTACTGGGATTTTCACGCACAACCATTTCTAGGCTTTACAAAGAATGGTGTGAAAATGGAAAAACATCCAGTATGGGGCAGTCCTGTGGGCGAAAATCCCTTGTTGATGCTAGAGGTCAGAATGGGCCGACTGATTCAAGCTGATAGAAGAGCAACTTTGACTGAAATAACCACTCGTTACAACCGAGATATGCAGCAAAGCTTTTGTGAAGCCACAACACGCACAACCTTGAGGCGGATGGGCTACAACAGCAGAAGACCCCACCAGGTACCACTCATCTCCACTACAAATAGGAAAAAGAGGCTACAATTTGCAAGAGCTCACCAAAATTGGACAGTTGAAGACTGGAAAAATGTTCCCTGGTCTGATGAGTCTCGATTTCTGTTGAGACATTCAGATGGTAGAGTCAAAATTTGGTGTAAACCGAATGAGAACATGGTGGTGGTGGTGTAATGGTGTGGGGGATGTTTTATTGGCACACTTTAGGCCCCTTAGAGCCAATTGGGCATTGTTTAAACGCCACAGCCTACCTGAGCATTGTTTCTGACCATGTCAAAGCTTGAATCATTTTAAATTGATTTTTTGAACATGACAATGAGTTCACTGCACTAAAATGGCCCCACAGTTACCAGATCTCAACCCAAAAGAGCATATTTGGGATGTGGTGGAATGGGAACTTCATCCCCTGGATGTGCATCAAAAATCTCCATCAACTGCAAGATGCTATCCAATCAATATGGGGCAACATTTCTAAAGAATGCAGTTTTAATGTTAATTCAAACACGTCTAGCATGTCATAAACCGAACATGTCTATAGATTCAAGAAGGATAAAACACAAAATGTTCTATAAATGTTACTCAGAGTCCAGCTGTCACTTCAGCTATTATAACAACTTAACATGGCGTCCTATTTCAGGAGATAAGGGGAAGAGAAAGAGAGAGGGGTCAGTGCTCTGTGTGGTTTTGTTTAGAGTTGGGTTTTGGAATTGGAATCATGTTCCGTCATGTTCCCTTTAGGAAGGATTAGGAGTGAGATTGAGGTTAAGGTAAACTTCACCCTAACCCCATCTCTCTCTTTCATACCTCTCACATACACACACACACAACACACGGCTGTCTCACAGGAATCCTATTAAGGATATGTTTACCTGTGGAGCTGGTGTTAGTGGAATGTGCTATGATACATATCTTCACATTCTAATGGCAGACTCCAACAATCACTGATCTAACACACACACACACACACACACACACTCGACCAGTCACTTCCCCCTCATAAGACTTTGATCTAAAACTTAGCTGGAGGAAACCTCACGCCAGCTCTCTGGAGAAATATCCTGCTAACCAAAAGAAGGCATGAAACATCACGATAGAAAGAAACAACACGAGGCAAACCCCAAATCAATCTCGACAAAATTGTACAGGGCCAAATCAGCACATCAGCATCTGGAGTGAAGGCATTTGCTACCAAACATTGCAATGCTAGTTATGTGTTCCTATAGCAAATGCATGTCCTACATGATATGAAAGCATCCTGGAAGAATCTACTTTCCATTTTGAATAACATATATGGGTATGACTAGTGTGAAGACATCTGAAGAACCTCTTCAGTCATTAACATGCTTTTAATTTCATAATGTGATTTTCCTCCCAATTTCAATTATTTTACTTCAATGAAAGGATATTTATTATATATATTAAGAAGAAAACAGTCGTATTTGGTTTAAATCTTTGAAAGTAGTTTTGCATAATATTGGATTTCTTAATCAGCTTTATCAGACAACATGAGGACGTCATATCACAGACTTGTAAGGGTGCTGAGAGCTTAATTGTACATTTTTTTTAGAGATAAAAGAAAGGGTTCTGGCACTGCAGTCCACATGTGGAAATCAGCTTCATATTCTCTTCTTGGCTAATGGACTTTATGAAAGCTCTGATTTTTCAACTAACCTCGCTCTGTCTCTCTCATAGCTTTGAGTGTGCTGTTGGCCAGGTGAGCACACTTCTGCGCACTACACTTCAGACATGCTTTAAACTGCACAAAGTAAGGGCTGTGAGTCACACACGCTTTCAGCTTGTTAACACACAGGCATATACAATGTATTTCACCTCTCACAAAGAACTAGCACATAACTGCTCTTATTGTCTCTCTCACTTCTATGTTTTCAAGCTGTCTCACCTCAGAGGCTCAGTCTGAAAACTAGAATTCTGTACAATGTACATGTGACTTTGTCAAAGCTGATGTAGGTCTGCAAGTATTCAAGGTTTAATCAATCATTTAATGTGGAGAGAGATCCTAACTAAGCCATTTATTAGTGTGTAACATTATGAAATGTCCACCTAAGTGTGTATTCTTGAGTCCGTTTCCAAACACCAGTTGAATCACTAAACTTCCAGATCATATGTCACTTTAAAATGTATGAAAAGTTTATAGAACGAACAATAAAATCTAATTTACGACATTTTGAGATTTTTTCTCCCAAAATCATTTCATTTTGTAATTTTAATCATTTTAATTTTAAAAAGTACAAACATGTACATGTAAACAGATGAGGATTTATCATAATAACATCAATTAGGAAAGCATAATTCTCCTTAAAAAGGAAAAAAAAAAAACTCAAAATAATTAAATAAATAAGATAATTAATAAAACTTATTGTTTGTATTATTTATTTTTCATAAAATGTTACTTTTCTCATTTTCAGGTGAAAAAAAAAATAACAAAAACTTTTTTTTTGTGTCAGTTTTTGTCAGATTTACCCAAACATTTAATTTTTTAAAACTCATTTAACTGTACGTTTAATTTTCTTTCACTTTGCAGTTTGGCAGTTTAACTTCAACAAGTAGTCTCAACGTAAATTTTTAAAGGCTTCCTAACATAATTCAAAGGCATTTTATTATATTCATTCATCCATTTATATTTCATTTGATTCAGTGACATTTAATTAAATTGATAGACTTTAGCTAGCTATTTGTTAGTAGAAGCACATATTAGCATATTGACTGCTAAGATTTACATGCTCCTTCATTTAAAGCAATAGAAAATAATGAAATCAGTCGACAGTCAAACAAAATGCTCCACTCTTCTCCACAATGGTAACCCACTGTAATTTAAAAGGTTTAATAATTCCAATGTAATTTAACATTAAACACTATTACACACTATCAAGTCTTCCCCTTTTCTAAATTTCTCAAAAAAAACATAAAATAACACTTCATTTTAACATTTATTCTCTCTTAATTCAACCATGCAAAGCATGCTGGGAACTAAAAGCACTGCTCAGTTTCAGTTAATGCAACACAAATCAATCATGTAATCCAACACAAACGAATTAAGCAAACTTAAGTTGTTCGTAGATTTAAGCAGATTGAACACAATAAAATTAAGTTCGGGCAAAATGGCAGTTGTCTCGCACTATACTGCCACCCTCTGGATGTACACATTTTTTACTTAACATAAATGGTTTGTGTTTAGACAACACATTAGAATTTTGTACTGTTAAGTTGAGACATAATTACATAGACCTTAATAGAAAAAAAACAAAAACATTTAAAGTAAAAAAAACACAATTACTATAAGTAAACTATATATAAATATATAATCTAAAGTGCACAACCTTCCTAGTTCATTTTTTGAGTGTGCTTCAATGTATATAATCAGCATAACTTCTTCCCACTAAGCAATAAACCATGTATAATGCCTCCTAGCTGCCAGAGGAATTCACATTATCATTAAGTATAGTAGTATAGTTAAAGCTGAAGTGTAAAGTTCAACTAGTGTCACCAAACAGAATTGAAAAAAAATATATATATATATTTAAGAAGGTTTTCCCAACAATGCCCTCCGTCTGCCATTAGTTGGCAAAAGTACTCATACGTAGGCCTGCCCCAAACTCACTTTTTTGGCTGAATGACTTTTGCTGTGTCAGGCAGGTCAGAATGAGAAAGAGCTTTGAAAGAGCCACAGAGCTACAGTTGTTGAGGTGATCAACTTACAAACGGTTTACTTATGCTATGCATGCTGCACTAAGACTTAAAAGAAAGATTTTTACATCCAAAAAATTACACACTTCACCTTTAAAGAGCACGGACTGCAATAAAACTGCAAAAGCAGCAATTAAAAAAAGTATATTTGTGCAGAAAAAACAGATCACGTGTCATTTTTTTCTGATGCGAGTAACCTTTAAGTAAAGAAGCCTGCTGTTCGCTTCAAGAGAGGAGAGAGGTAACCTTTTCTGATATCCTAATCTGATATTTGAGGATGGATGAACGTAATACTTTGTCTACTACAAATAAAGTTCACGCTCCTTCCTCCGAGAATATCCTGCTGATAAAATGACAGCAGTCACTCTATAATGCTCACACACACACACACACACACACATTTCTGTACGAAAGCAACACACTTAGGTGTGAGGATTCGACTTATGAAGACGATGAGGCATGGAAGCATTAATGTTTCTGTGTGTGTGTGTGTGTTGCTGTAGGCTGCGTGTGTGAGGCTCAGCTGGTTAGATGCTGACAGGAGCAAAGCAGGCAAGAAGAGGGTGACCCAGAAAGCAGAAAAAAAGAGGTAGAAAGACAGAGCGATATTTTTAGATACCAGGATAATGATGAGTATTCTTCTGAGAGAATGAGCGAGAATGATAGAGAAAGACCCTTGTAGTCTTCCAAGCTATTGTAATATTCCTTTCATTACAGGTGTTCACTAAACCGTCATTATTTTTTCTGTTTCTTTTGTCAACTAGACTAGTTGACTGTTCAGTCACAAATTGTCCTGATTGTAGACCAAGCCGGCTAATTTGCCATGGCTAGGTTACCAATTTGCAAGTAAAATAAAGTTAACAATCCTTGAAGACTTAGTTTCGTTCTACAACATAAATAGCATACTGTTGCACATCAAATGTGAATTCCGAAGCTGTTCCTAACTAGTTTCTACAAATAAACTACAACTCCCACAAGTGTGTGAGTTAAAATGCCCGATTAAATAGACAACCGTAGTAGACCTTGTGTAGCAACATTCTAGATACTTGGGTTTTTAGAGCACAAATCAAATTCTCTTTCGAATGGGAGCTCTACACTGCGTCTTGGGGACGCCACCAATGTATCCGGTTTCTGAAGCATATCTGAAAACAATCCAATCTGATTTGTTTGCGACAGTCCATGACGTCATTAGTGGAGCACCCGGAAGTATAAGAGGACACCTATAGAGAGCCTAAGTCCCTCCCCTTCCGGTCGACCACCATGGGACCTTATTTCGGAAAAAATATTGTATGGTAGTCAATGGCGTGAGACAACAAATATTTTGATCTGGTTTGAATTGTGCCCTGAATTACACATATGATGTTTGTCAATTTAAAAGGTACATTTTAAAGTAAAGAAAGTCGCCGTTTGATGTGAAACCGTTGAGGTATAAGACTGTGAAAATACTGTACCTCATTACAAAGACTACAAACCCCAAAGGCGCACATTTTCTGTCAATGAATGAAGCTAACTTTACTGAGGCTAACGTCTGTCATTGTTTCTATAATCTTACGTTATAATCGTAACGTTACGCCGTCATGCCTGAGTGTGTTGTCCCAGACTGCACACACACGAGCAGCGGATCTTGCTCGTTGTTTCACTTCCCGGGTGATGTAGATCATTGAGCGATTTTCACATAAAACTAAAAGTTACTCTTCTGTTTTATGACAAACTGCGACGTTTTTGACTTTCAGGATTATCTTTTAATTTGACAAACATCATATGTGTAATTCAGGGCACAGTTCAGACGGAATAAAAAGATAAGTTGTCTCTCGCCATTGACTACCACACATATTTTTTTCCGAAATATGGTCCAATGAGCCGGAAGTGGAGGGGCGGGACTTAGGCTCTCTAGACCATTTCACAAGATGTAAACAACACTGGTCCAGAAGCACTTCCTGTTTCAGTTTTTTAACACTACATAAAAGCTGGGATAAAATACAACCAACAGAACATTTAAAACTGAATCAAAAAGTTAAACAAAGATCTTTAAGATGTTTTCTTTACATGTGAAATAAAGAAAACAGTTACAAACTGAAACAGGAAGTGCTTCTGGACCAGTGTTGTTTACATCTTGTGAAATGGTCTATAGAATATATCAAAAGTGTTTGTCTTCAGGAGCTGCTTTAGTGAAGGCAGGATCATTAAAAAATCTGTGTTCCAGGTTTTTGAAACCATATGGTGTGTGGTTGATGTCCAGCATTGCCAGCTGAGCAGAAATACATAAAATGCTTTGCTTCCTCCCCTTAAAGTTGCGTTGGATTTTCTCTTTAGAGTAAAGTTAAAGAGGCCCATTTATCACTGTTTTTCATGTTCATAGAGTTAGTTTGTTGTTTCACTGATTTTTCACATGTTTTCGGCCAATCAGCATACACTTACATCACTTGTAGTTCCTATAGTGCTGGTTTAGACCTGACTCTGAAGTACTCCAAAAGGAGTTCCTGGAACTAAAATTCCTAGTTCTTAGTTCCTAGTTCCTGGCACATGCCAAAAAAATGGGTACTTATGAAGATAATGGGAATACTTATGAATGGGAATTATGAAAAGGTTCCTCAGGAATTATGAAGAGCCCATATGGTCTCTCAGCATGTCCAAGTTGGTCTCTTTTAATAGTATCGAAGAGATTTTTCAGCTAGTTCAGATTAGCTAGTCTTTGTTTTGGGCCACTTTATATCAGGTGTTTTTAATATGTAGCCTACTTACATAAAAAGCGATCCAAAAAAAAAAAAACATTGTTTGGTACACAACACATATTGTGTTCGTGTTGTATTGCAAAAAACGTGCTGCAATTGCTGTTAATTTAATACGGTTAAGTTTAGGGACAGGTTTCATGATATGGTTAGGTTAAGGGGTAAAAGAAAGGTCAATGTAAAAAAAATGTATTTACACAAAAAGAGCATTTTGTAACTGAATAACTTAAATCTTAAAACTTACACTTGATATAAAATTTCTTTCTATTTGGTAACACTTTCATTTGATGATCTTTTGATTAGTGTATTAGTAGACTGTCTATTTAATATCTGCTAACACTGTTTTTATGCTCCCCAACAGACATTCAACTAACTATAAGTAACTTTGCAAGAACATATCAACTTATTCTACTATTCAAAACCCTAACAGTCTACTAATACTCTAAGTTAGTTGATGTACAGTAGGTGCAACGTTATTTACAATCAACAAATATTTACAGGACAATCAAAATAAAGTGAAACTTTGTCAAACCCATTGACCTTCACGGCATGGACAACAATTGTTCTTAAAATATTTTCTTTTGTGTTCTGCAGCAAGTCATACAGGTTTGTAATGACATGAGGGTGAGTAAAAAAAAAAACATAATTTCCATTTTTTGGGTAGACTTTTACTTTAAGTCCTTAAAATAAGTCCATGTCCTGAGCTTCAATTCCAAGTGGATTTAAATGGCAAAAATGGTTTTATTACCGGGGTCAGTTCACAGTAACATCCGCTCTGTCCACCCCTCAACACACAGCCTGGTCCCTCCTGAGCCAAGTCATGTAGGGCAGTGGACAACGCCAACATCTGACAACACAGGGGTGCCCTGCCAGAGCGGATGAGTCAGTCGTGCAAAACCTTGGGATGGGGGACGGGACTTACAGAGAGGGAGAGTATGTTAAGGTCTGGGCCAAGCCCAGCTGGAGTACATAAAAAGGGAGGCAAAAGTCAGGAGGAAAAGGGAAAATGGCAAAAAAAGAGGCCAACTGAAAGATAAACCCCCCTTCCACCCAAAACTAGAGTTTAACAAGCAGCGCGAGGTGAAAGAATGTGAAACGGACTGCTGCATGGAATCTTGCGTCATGTGATCGGTCAGACAAACCCAAGAAAGCTCTCTTGAGCTCGACCAACCCACCAATCAAAAGCCTCCATTGTCAACACATCAACCAACACTAGCCACGCTAATGTCAGCGCAGACTCACTTCGGCGTATCACCACTGGGGTCAAAGCTGAGCGAGCGTATGAATGGATGGATAGAGGATGAAGTGTTTCCTTTCATCCAACTGTTTTGGGGATCAGATGCATTCAAATGTGTTCAGTTGATGTCTCACAAGACCGAGTGGGCGTGTGTGTGTGTGCGTAGATCTTTATTCCCATGAGTCAAGTCGATGTGCATAAATTTAACATATCCCTGAAGTCAGCAAACAACAGACTGGGAGAATGATAGGAGGAAGAAAAGAAAAAAAGGATGATGGACTGATAGATGGAGGAACAAAGGGCAAGATTTCAACTCAGATCGGCAGAGGGGAGGAATAGTGATGGACTTGTGAAAGACTGACAAAGCACACATTTACCAGGAGACAGAGAGAGAGAGAAAGAGAGAGAATTCATATCCAGTTTTCCTCTATTTTCTAAAAAGAAAAGGAAAAAGAAAATAAAGAGAAATTAGACTAAATATGATACTGTATATGTTATTTAAGCAATAATGTACGACACTTACCATCACAATCTAACAGGTATTTTGTCTAAAAAATCTGCATGATGAAAACAAGATAATAAAATAATATTATTGATATTATTAAAAAGTCCATTCCATCCCTTTAAAAGCTTGTCAAAATAAAATGATATATATATATATATATATATATATATATATATATATATATAAAACCATATATATATATATATATATAAAACCATATACATATATATAACCAAAGATCCACTGTCGTTTTTTTTTTTTATATTATAAAAAAACAAAAAAAAACACAGTGGATCTTTGGTTATTGTGGCTGCATCTTTAATCAGATTATATCTGCTGGTAAGTTAACAGGCATATACAAAAATGACAAATAAATAAATAAATAAATAAAATGTTATCCTTGGTGTGACTATGGCGTATGCCATTAATCAAATGTTTTAATCCAATCCAATCTCATGAGAGAATGTAGAGGTTTAATAAGCGTTTAGTTTTGTATATTTGTGCAATGTGATTCGTATAAAAGTGTAGAAATTGTATGAAAAAATTATATGAAGCTTCATCCCTAACCCAACATCTAAAATGCCTCTTTAGTGGTGAAAGAAGATTGTACAGAAACGTATGAATTTGCGAGGTTTTACATTTTCGCACGATTTATCGACCAATCAAAATAATGTTGTTGCGAACTGTCAGGAGACTGGTAGTTTTCATGAAATAAACCCTTTAAGGATATTACCATGGCTAGCTACTTGTAGCATAATTTTAGAAAATATAAATGGTGATTCCACACCCAAAACTATCCGCTATGATGCTACAAGGTTGTGAGTGTTATTGGGTTGTTGCTAAGTTTATTTTTTTTACTGCTTTATTGTGGTTTCTAGGGTGTTATGAGTGGTTGGTTGCTTGCTGGCCAACCCCCCAATCAAAATATTGCTCAACCAAGTCTCTATGATATTCTAGCCTCTAGATATGGTTTGGCTCACTCTTTTTTTTATAGCCGTTTTATCATCTTTTCATTGTTGCGTAACATCCTTCACTGGCCTCACACACAATCACAAGCGCACACCTCTCTGTCTTTAATCCAATCATTTTCACTATCACAGTCAAACTGATTTCAAGAGAGACGGATGTATAAAGGCTGTCCTCCTACACACAGGGATCCGTATGAGCATACGCACACAAACACGCACACATGCGCGGAGAGACCTGTTTAACAACAGGCCTCATTATCCCGCAGTGACAGCCATTTCAGACGCTGCGCTCCCATGCAGAAAACCAGCGGTCTGTGAGAGGCTGTGTATTCTTGCAGTGGGTAGTTCTCTGAGCATGCATACACACACCGGCTAGCGCACACAAACACACAAGTACACACTTGACAGCAGCTGTTTTCTGTTCAGGTTTTGGCAACCCTGGAAACATTCCTTTGTGGGCTATGTTGGCACACAAGCAAACAAGAGTGGGCAGAGATGCACATGTGTGCGCACACAGACACATATATGATCATATTCCATCTCCATCACGTATCGGCATTACATGCTATGCCCTTATAATCGCCATTGTGAGGTTTGAACCACACATACACACACACACACACACACACACACACACACACACACACAATTAAACAGGGATTACCAGCTAAAGCTCCTGAATACAACACACATTTAATTAACATTCACACAATAGCCAGAGCAACGCTGCACCTGTGACAGAAACCATAGACTCCCTAAAATCAGTCAATTCATGCTTTGTCTCTCAGCGTTAACCCCCCCACACACAGACATATTTTTCTAGGTAATTAATGCATATATACGTTTTTATGCTGAATGCAGGATGGCTGAATTTGTTTCAAAAGGATAGGTTTCGAAATCATCATCATCACTCATCATCATTGCAACTCCATTTGGTGTTGATTTTCACTATATATATATATATATATATATATATATATATAGCTTTGATGAAAACGAACTGAATATGTATATATATATACATATATATAATATATATAATATATATATAGCTTTGATGAAAACGAACTGAATATGTATATATATATATATATATATATATATTAGGCATATATATATATATATATATATATATATATATATATATATATATATATTAGGCCTGTCAAAAGCTTAATCCCGAGTAATCACATCGTACACGGATAATCAATCACATTACATAATATGTGGGTGCACTGTGTAATTATTTTATATATAAATACACACACACATTCTTGTATATATTTAAGAAATATTTCATGTATATATTATAAATAGATTTATATATAATTTATATTATATACAAATATAAATATTTTATATATAAATAATATATTTTTTCTTAAATATACATGCATGTGTGTGTATTTATATATATACAAAATAATTATACACAGTGCACCCACATATATTATGTAAACACAAACTTTTATTTTGGACGCGATTTATCGCCTTAATATATATATATATATAGACTTTTTCAGAATTCTATATAATTAATTAAAAATTTTAATCAAAGGTTCAAAACCCTTTTTACAGCTACAGTATAACTAGTTAGCATAATAAGTGCCTCAAAGCCATTGACCTGGCAAACATAAACCCAGTGATTAGTTATTCCTCAAAAGTGCTCATTTTATCCACCTGGTAGCTTGTAAACAAGACTTGGTTTCCAGGCGAGATTGCCAGATTGTGACAGTACTCTTCAGTTTCGAGTCAGACAGTTAGTGAACGGACTGTGGGCGTGCTGTCGGAGGCTGAGACTGGCATATGTATTTGACATGGCAACCTGCTGCTGTGAGCTGTCAGTCAGACGTGCTTAATAAACCCAACCAGGAATGTTTCATGATGAATTTCACAACGGAGGAGCCATAGATCATTTCCGCAACCAACCATACCTGTGGATCTGATGGGAGCAGGCAGGATCACATCTGGAAACAATTAGGTCTTACTTCAAAATCAGAATCTTGTACATTCATCTAAATTGATATAATTCACGATGTCAGTGGTCGGCTTCTATACTGTTAAAAAAAAATAAAAAATAAGTTGCCAGAATACGTCTATAAAAATACGATTAAAATGTATTAAAAATACAAATTTGTAAAAAATACAACTTGTAAATCCTTTAAAACTGTATTTTATTTAAATAGTTAAACAAGTAAACTGGAAAATCCAACAGCTCTTTAAAACCTGTTTTGTACCTTTAACATTTTGACAACCACCCTGAAAACAATGGAGTTAGAGAGAAAGACACACCATAAATCAAATGTTCAAAATCATAAAGTTCACCACAAGCAGCCATTTAACAACATAATATGTAACATAAAACCTTAATGAACATAATTGTTTCAATTATGAAGTGAAATGTTGGTTCTTGTTGAAGGATCAGTTTGTCTTTTTTTATTCTTATCATTAAAAGCTTTGGAGTATCTGAATATAGCTGTTAAACCACACACCATTGAGTGTGTTTACAGTGTAGTTGCATGAGTGAAGACAGAAACATAAGGTATGGCATATAGGCCCCAGCTATTATTTTACATAAAAGGAAAATGAGGGGAATCATTCAGACGAGTCAAATGTTTTATTGAAAAGATCCAACTCAAAAGAATGCATTTGCTTATGAATCAGACATCGCTCCCCACAAATTCTTATTAATGTCCCAAGCCCAGCTAGGGTGGATTTCAAGATTTCGACTTAAATATCGATGTTTCTCACACTTATATATGAAATAAGTGTAATTTGTTGTCATATTGTTATTGTGCTTTTATCTGCCTACTTTATATGCATATATACATACATACATTACTACATCACTTTATATGGGATTTACTCACTGTCATGTTATTTATATGGGTTTGGAAGCCTGTTTCTTTAAGAGTCATAGAGTGTTATTACAAGAAAAAGCGAAACTTGACCTGAACATTCATGTCTTCCCTTCACTTAAAGTAAAAGGTCATTAATGTCATTAATGTCCCTTTTCTTACTGGGGGCTGACGAGCTTCCACACTATAACTTTCAGTCTGTCTACCTGTCTGTGGCAATAAAATGATGCTGCGTGCTTTCGCACGGGGCTCTTAAAAGCACTGACATTAAGAAAATCCAGTTGTTAATGGAGATGACCTTTCATATTTCAGCTAGTTCAGACACATGCATGAAAATACGACGCGCACTGATGACACGGCATTCACAAGTTAGCCTGTAATGCACGTAGTGATGAGGTCATCAGCTGATGTCTGATTATTTGACCCTGCATTAAGACACAATTCCCAGAATAGCATGTGATTATCTATGCATTTCCTGATGTATGTTATTCATCACCTCTTATTTATTAATTATCTTATGCAGTGTTAGGAAAGCTAAGTAATAAATTAAAGTAGTTACACTAAAAACAAGTATCACAGTTTTTTATAAAAAAATATAACCCAATAGTTTTAAAATTGCTACTCATGAGAAAACTAATATTTTATCATCAAATCAGCATATTAGAATGACAAAAAATTCAGATTCAAAGGAATAAATTACATTTTAAAATATATTAAAATGGAAAAATATAATTATTGTAAATTGTTTCTGTAACAGTTACCAGCTGGAGTGCCCTTAATAGCCTCCAGAGGGCCCTTCACCCTGGACTATTGTCATTCTCAAAAAACTACATTTCCCAGAACTCACTGCCCGGACTCATCATCACTGATTGCATTAACATGTGTCCTCCGTCGTAATGATCTATTTTCTACTATTTACTTCTTATTTATTAAAACCAAGCAATTGGTTGATGAAACATTGATTGAAATTAAGATACAATAAATAAAAAAAAACGTGAAAAAAAATCTCTGTGAAAGTCGCTTCCCTAATATTGTTTTGTTTTGTTTTTTCATAAATGCGAACAAGAAAACTACTAAAATTACTTTTGTTTTGCGCAGTGTAATTCATAGAATTGCTAAAAAAAATTTGCAGACTAAGTGTTATTTTTATTTCGCTCATATTAAGTATAAAAAGCATGTGTAGACTGATATTTTTCTAATGTCTGGATGTCTGCCTGATTTCTTTGTTTGTTATTGGATTACGTGTCTGGATTGCCCCTACCAAAGCAGCATTTGGATTTGAATGTCTTGTTTCGACATTTTCACTATATTTTTGATCAAATAAATCATTTATTTATTTATTTTTTTTGATAGGGACAAAGCATGTTGATAAACACTTGTAAATAATACATGATGTAAACAAGCTGGATTATAGCTGTTTTGCTAATTTATATCTGCAGTGTTGGTGAAAAGCTTTGGTGAGCATAAGAGACTTCTTTCAAAAATATGAAAAAAATAAATAAATAAATAAAAAAAATAAATAAATAAAAAAATCTAAAACATACCAGCCCCAAACTTTTGAACAGTGCTGCACATTATTTATTAATTTTTATTGTATTTCATTATTTACAATTTATCATTTTTTTATTATTAATAAGTTTATTATTATTATATTTTTTTATATAATTCCATTGCATTATTGTGGAAAGTGGGGTGTGGTTTGGAGGCTGCTGTGGATGGAGAGCAAGTGCGAGAGAGCTGATGGCTAAGGGAAAGGCCTCTGGTTAGTGAAACCTAACAGGTGTTCTCATTTTGCAGTGAGTCGAGAGACAGGATAAAAACAAGCAGAGCTTTGAGGGAGTGAAGAAAGTTGCCTGGAGAGCGTGCTGTGCTGTCTCATGCTGTGCCCTGAAGAAATGGTTGATTTGAGGCTGGTTTCGAATCTTTGTTGAAAAGCCCTCATGCATCATTTTTGTTTATGTTTATAAAGATGTGTGTTAATAAAGAGACAAGATCTTTTGCACAGCTGCACTCATACCCTGCCTCCCTCATTTCCAGACCGAGAAGACAAAAGTTTGTCAGAGTGATGCCGAAACCCAGGCCATTTCAGGCTGAACACTGTCATGGTGTCCGGCCCACTGGGTGAGTTAGTCAAATCCCTCACCAACCTTCACCTTGTGCAACATCAGCCTCTCCTGGAGCTTCCTGTACTGACCCAGGGGACTGCCGGCACCTCTCCGACAAACATATTCCGCATGAACAGCATGTTCCGCTGCAGAAGATGGGTGCTCAGGATAACCCAGAGGCATTCATCGAGCTATTTGAGCACACCACAGAAGCGCACCGTTGGTAAGAGTATCACTGGGTGGGACAGTTGATCCGGAGAGGCTCAACTTGCTGCTCGAAAGCTGCCAGTGCAAAGCCTCCTCTCCTACAAAGTTAGCCCGTTTTCATCCCAAGACGTCATCTAACTGACGCTTTTGACCATACGTCAACATCCGACGTTTTAGGGTACCCTTTAACATCAGTTAGATGACGCTATCTAATCCTAACCCTACCCCACACCTAACTAACTGACTCTAAAGGTAAAGCATCAGTTAGATAACGCCCTAGGATCGTCATCTAACTGACGTTAAAGGGTACCCTAAAACGTCGGATGTTGACGTACAGTATGGTCAAAAAGCGTCAGTTGGATGATGTCTTGGGATTAGAATGTGTCCTCAAGAAGGCCATCTTGCAGCTGGTGAGCCGCAGCCCATACTTTCGATTGCTGACCCTCAAGGAGTTTGGACACCCTTTGCCTTTGGCCAGCAGCTCTGGGAAGCCTTTCGACAATGGTTAATGCGGGAGGATCGTGACGCGGATGTGGTGGTGCTGGAACTGTTCTCCATGAAGCTTCTGAAAGAACGGACGAATGGTTCTAGTATCCCTGGAGACAGCCAACCTCCTGGTGTTGGACCATTTGGTGGTGTATGGGGGGTCTTTAAGCTCCTCTTTCTCTCTGTTCCCCCACTTTCTTGACCTGTCCACGCTACCATGTTCGGGAAAGGACGGCGGCCATTTCCCGCCCTGAGAATACGGCAGGAGGCCCTGAAATAACTTGCTCCACAGAGGGCGAGCCCCAAGACATCACTAACCTGACCCTGTAACCTTCTCATCTTCACCATCAGCTCTACCCGCACATGTTCTCCATCTGCAGCAGCCTCTAAACCAGGCCCCGTTTTCCACAATTATATTATATTACATTACATCCCAATAGATTGAAACTAAATGAATTATTGCGACATCATTAAACTTGAACGTGCAAATACAATCTCCGCACACCAATGTCTGGTTGAGTGGCCTCAGCTTTTGATGCGACCAACCCAAGTTCGAATCCGCCTTTTACAGAACTCTTTTTTCTCCCTTTTCCCATTGCAAATCAGCTCAGAGTACCGATTATATTATATAAAAATGAAGGCATTATTCGAAAAGTGGAAATAAAATGCCTACTGGGTATTTAATAGTAGGAGTAAATTGTTTAAAGGGTAGGGATTGGTGTAGGTGTAGGGGAGGTAAATGCTAAGTACAAGCAATGTCCCAATAAAGCAACATCTATTTATGATTTTAATCACATACACTGAAAATGTTGTTATTATTGAGTATTGTTTTATATACTAAAATACACAGAGGTACAGTCATGTGAAATATAAAGTGCACCGTTTTGAATTCTGGGGTTTAATACATCAAATTCATCTGGTCCTTTGCCAAGTCTTAAAACTATTTCAATACAACCTTGAGATGAAAAACAACACATGGCATATTACACGCGGCATGGTTTATTTAACAAAAACTAGGCAAAAATGGAGAAGCTGTGTGTGAAAAACTAAGTACCCCCTTACTGCTTCCATAGGAATCAAGAGGGTAAGTAGCAGTCAGGCACTGCCTAATGCCTTTGAATAATTGAACTTCAGCAAGTGTGATCACCTCCATAAAAGCCGAAGTTTTGGCAGTTTGTGGTCTGGGGCATTGAGGTGTATGTTAACAGAATGCCAAGGAGGAAAGATCCTTGGATCTTAGAAAATCTATTGTTGCTGGCCATCAATCTAGAAAGGGTTACAAGGCCATTTTGAAGTCCATTATTCTACAGTGAGGAAGATTATTCACAAGTGGAAAATATTCAAGACAGTTGCCAATCTTCCCAGGAGTGGACATCCCAGCAATTCACCCCAAGGTCAGACAGTGCACTACTAATTGAAAAAACCCCAAAAAACCTTAAGAGCTACATCTCAGACTCCCCAGGCCTCAGTTAGCATGTTAGAAGTTAAAGTTCATGATAGTACAATCAAAGACTGAACAAGTATGGCAAGTATGGGTTACCAGGAGTCTTTACACTGTTTACACTGCAGGTCTTGACGCCCAAAATTCTGATTTGTTGCCAATATCCGATTTTTTTGACCGTCCGTTTACATGTTCAAGACATATGTTTACACTTGAAACATTGCGCATGTTTCAAGGGGTCTTCTTGCCCAGATGGATGAGCGTGCAACGAGATCTCAGGACTAGTGGGAACATACAGAAACATGAAAGTGAGTGTCTATTGAATTTGTACGAAATATGAATTGTATTTCTTGTGCCATTTATTTGCCAAAAAATAGTTTTTGCTCGCATATGATACACACTTTAAACATGCTTATTAAATGCCATAAAGTGCATATCGTGCACGCAAAAATGTTTGGCGTAAATGGCACGCGGAAAAAAAAATTGTGCAATAAACACTCTTTCATGATAACACAGTCTCATCCCAAGAAGTCATATAACTGACGTCTTGGGACGTCTTTTGACCATACGTCAACATCCGCCTTTTTAGGCCCCCCTTAAACGTCGATTACATGACGATCCCGGGCCGTCATCCAACTGACGCTTTACCTTTAACGTCGGTTAGGTGACGGGGTAGGTTTAGGGTTTAGGTCTGGGGTAGGGTTAGGATCCGATAACGTCATCTAACCGACGTTTAAGGGTACCCTAAAAAGGCGGATGTTGACGTATGGTCAAAAGAAGTCCCAAGACGTCTTGGGATGAGACTGCGCTGTTCATGAGATCGTGGCAAGCTTAAACGAGGAGCAGTCGGTCTGAAATTTTAGGATGAGCAAGCCAACCTTTGATATGTTGTGTCAACGTCCCTCTCGTACGACGACACAATGTTTCGTACCCTTTGCAGATGCGCGTCAGTGTTTCTCTCGTCATTAAACTGCGTAGACACAGCCTAATGCCTCAGAAAATCCGATCTGCCAGTTTACATGAGTCGCATTGGCAATCTCGAAATATCCGAATGCATGCGTTTTTTCACTGTTTACACTGTCCTAGAACACATACGATTTGTGTAATGAGTAAAAAAATCTGAATTGGGTCACATTTCACTGACAGTGTAAACGAGGACTAAAAAAGACATGGCAGCACGAGTTATGTTTGCAAAGTTGCATCTGAACAAACCACAAGACTTCTGGAACAATGTCCTTTCAATATACAAGACCAAAGTGGAAATCATATCAGCACAAACACCCCATACCAACTGTCAAACACAGTAGTGGATGGCTTGTTTTGGGCTTGTTTTGCAGCCACAGGAGCTGGGCATCTGTAGTCATTGAGTCAACCATGAACTACTCTACATAACAAAGTATTTTAGAGTCAAATGTGAGGCCATCTGTTTGACAGCTATACTGTAGCTTGGATGAAATTTAGTTCATGCAACATGACAATGATCCCAAGCTCACCAGCAAATCTACAACAGAATGGCTGAAAAAGAAAAGAATCAAGGTGTTGCACTGGCCCAGTCAAAGTCCAGACCTCAACACGACTGAAATGCTGTGGCAGGACCTTAAGAAAGCGTTGCATAACCAAAATGAAATGAGTCAACATTGAAAAAAATAGTGGGCCAAAATTCCTCCACAGCGATGTGAGAGACTGATAAAGTCATAAATAAAATGATTACTTCAAATTTGGTGGTTCTACGAGTTATTCAATCATCAATCGTCTCCATTTTTGCTTTATTTTTGTTAAATAAATAATGACACGGTGCAATATGCCATGTTTTGTTCATCTGAGGTTGTATTTATTGTATTTTATTGTGCCCTGATACATAAAAACATGTAATTAAAAAAGTAGTACTTTATTTTTCACATGACTGTATTTGCAATAAGAATGAGTATTTTACTCTTTACATTTTTGTGCAAATAGCATCTATCACTATCTATACCTTTTTTTTTTTAGCTATTTACACAAAACCAATACAGATATCTTACTTATTTAGCCTTTTAAGACTTTAACTTTCTCAAACTAATGGTTTATACACTGTACTTCTTCAGCTACATACAAAAAAAAAAAAAAAGATTCACCAAAAGAATGGGGGTGGGGTGGGAATCCCTTCAGCAAACTGACGACAGCAGGTATCACTTTGTAGTTGGAAAATTGCAGGGTCTGCACTTAAATGTCTTGCTATTCGTCACATTTTCTGCCCTGTTATCATGACAATGTCAATGAGGGATCGCAAAAATCAACAGCCTTATAAATAAAAGGCCTATGATTTCACAAAATGAAACAATTGCATGTACTCAAAAATGCATGAGCCAGGTATGAAATCTCTTAGATTGGTTTGTAGGTGATAGTTTGTCTGTATTCAGTAGAAAATCACTTGTGAGAATTACTGATCCAGAAGCTAAGAATTAAGGCCCTAGTCTGTATTGATTCTCGGCTCATTTTTGAATAGTAACAATTTGCTTAAGAGTGATATTGACACTTTAATTCACCCACTTTCTTTCCCATTGCTCACATTTATTGCTTCCAGCCATAGCTCACACATGTAATGTAATAGTGTAGGCCCCTGCAGCATACTGATATCCAAAGTTTATAATTGAACATTTTACGATACCTTAAATATCGCTACATCACAGAGTTGGAATGAGCAGAACAGACCGTAGCCTCAGGCAATTGAATGGCATGTATTCAATGGGAAATGAGGTGTAACATTAAAGGAAATAGAGCAGCTGCCTAAAAAAAGGAAAAAAAAAAATCTTTCTTTCTTTTTCTTTCTTTCTTTCTTTCTTTCTTTCTTTCTTTCTTTCTTTCTTTCTTTCTTTCTTTCTTTCTTTCTTTCTTTCTTTCTTTCTTTCTTTCTTTCTTTCTTTCTTTCTTTCTTTCTTTCTTCGTGCACGACCTGTTTAAATAAAGCTTCTATCATTGCACGTCCTCATATTATATATTGCAAGTTTATCCTGAATTGGCTTTTATAAAGTTAAGAATTAAACTTAAATTAAGTCTCTTCTTTACTCCAGTTGGTGCATTTTCCATCACCTTTTGACATTTCCCCCCTTAAACGCAGAAATGATGGCTCAAATTCTACACACACTGTTTCCATGACTGTCTAAAGCAAGTGACTGTGAGCCATGTGATTGGCTATTGGTTACTTAGCATCTAGCCATAATATTGTAATACAACACCACATGGTATAAAGCAGTGCTACCCCCGCAAATAATGTCCCATCCATAATAATGTTCATCCAATCATTTCATTTCGGTCAGAACGCACGTAATTCAATGCCCGCCACATATTTTGAAGGAGGCGTGGCTTTGAAAGCTAGCCTCTCTGAAATTACCAACCCTACCTTTAATTGCAGTGTGAAAAGCACTTTTGATTTGAGATTTGAATTTAAATTATCTTCTGAGATGAAGTACTTGACAGTTGCAATGGATAAAAACAAATATTAGCAAGCACTAAAAATCATTCTACAAAATAATACAATCTTTGGAATATTTCTGTCTTCAAGTGTGTATAGCCTACTGTAGCTGTAATACATTGTACTTTTGGTAAAATTGGTAGGTGCCGAGTTGATGATTTCTGGAGTGTTCGGACTGCCATAAGAAAAAGCTAGAGTAAAAACTGCCATCCAAAATTTCTTGGAGCCGCTGCTTTCAATTGGAGTCAATACATTGTGCGTATTTTTGGGCGATAACTGTGTCTGCTTGACAGAAGTGTTAACATACCCCCGTGTTAGTTCCAAAATCAACTGGCAACCCTGTCAATGCATATTTTCTCTTTTCAAAAGTTTTTAGTGCAAAATAAAGGATCATCTTTAAAATAATGCTATCATCAAAATTGATCCTAATAAACATATTCAAATGTGATTTGTGGATATTATTTTGAATTTTCCTATAAAGTATCTAGTTTGATCAGCGATTCATAATGGCTTTTAATGATTTTGAATGGCCATCAATAAGGAAACAACTGTATGTGAATGCCGATTGGATTATAGCATAAGTTAGTTATGAATGATGGCTTTAGCAGCATATGTACCAGAAGGTTGTTGCTCTGAACTGCATATATTGATATGGATATTAATAAGCGGATATAAGACTCTCTTGGCTTCCTGAAGTAGTGAATGTGCATCAGCATGCTATCTCAGCTGGACAAGATAGAATGACGGGTGGGATTTGAAAATGAACGTGTGTTTCTCTTCTGCTCTGCTGACCTGACCAATATTGCAGCATAAACCCATGAATAAAAAGTAGCCATATGCATTTCCCACACAACCATCCTATTTTTTTTTTTCAGTTTCAATTGCATTGATGTTTTCTTTTCTTTTTTTTTCCCTATTCGTCTATGATGAGTTTGTTGATGGCCTCCGATTGGTAAACGGCACGATGCAGTGCCACCTGTCAGTCAAAAAATTGGGTGTTATCGTCATGGAGATGCCACGGCTCACGCACTCATCCACAATCCATATAATTATATTTGTGCTCCCATCGTGGGTCTGATTACTGCATGGGGCATCCATCTCTCTCTCTCTGTGTTTGTGTGTGTATGTATTTGAGTGCTTCAAAATTATTAGTATTATTTTATATAAATAAATCAAAAACAAATCTGTGATGAGTGTTCCAAATCCTATCAATACACAAATCCATTAATTCACTGTACACTGGCATAACGATCACAAATAAACAAACTCCGACAGAAGAAAGAACAAAAGAAAGAAAAGAAAAAAGAAAGAAATAAGAATGCAATGATTGCCACAAAGGTTATTGCTTTCTTTATATTGTATTTTGTATATTTATCTATCTATCTATCTATCTATCTATCTATCTATCTATCTATCTATCTATCTATCTATCTATCTATCTATCTATCTATCTATCTATCTATCTATCTATCTATCTATCTATCTATCTATCTATCTATCTATCTATCTATCTATCTATCTATCTATCTATCTATCTATCTATCTATCTATCTACCAATCCATTCATCAACCTAACCAGTTTTGTTTCCTTTTTATGTTTCATGTCTTCAAAGTTTGACATTTATACTTTGAAGTTTAGCCACAGTTATGTTCCTGTTTGTCATGTGCTTCCCTTATCTCATGTGTTACTTATGTTACACTTGTTAGACTTGAAGCAGTGCTGCACCGTGACACTTTGATGCCATACACTGATTGGTCTGTGCAGCGCCGCTTCAAGTCCAACAAGCCTGTTCTCATTGGTCGTTCTGCTCATGTGTTTTCTTATTGGTTCATTGCTTGATCATTCAGAGCTGTTCCTTGCTAGTCATTTGCATAAAGCTCTCATGTTGTCTCTTGTCTAACTCTGTTCCCTGTACTTTTGGTGAGTATGTTTTCCATGGTCATCTCATGTTTCAAGTCAAGCCAAGTCAAGTCTATTTCATTTGTATCGGTGCATGTTTGGAATAAACATCCGTGTATATTACAACTATCACCTGGCTTTCTATGATAAATAATTTACTCATTGATTAAGATTGTATAACCCTGGTTTCCACTTGTATTCCCTTACACTGACCATTCATATATAGAGTATCAGAGAACAAAACTTGATTCATGTTATTGCGAGACTCGTCTGTTTTTTTTCTCCCACTTGAATAGACACTGAAACATACAAGGCCAACAAAATGTACAGCTTTCAAAGCATAAACCCCATATTATGTATGAATACATCACAACAATGTATAATTTGTCCTCTTTCTAATGGCAGGGTTGGAACTGGATTTTTTAGGACCCAACGATGACACTCCTAACACAAATGAATGCATTTGCATAATTATCATTGAAGCTCGGTAAGGATCAAAGTATAAATGAAACAGCCAATAACCTTTTAATGTCAAATTAGGTTAACGATTTTAAAGTGTATAAAAGGTGATGCATTAGACATATTTTATTAATACATTATTTAAAGAAAAACTCTCTGTGAGCCTAATAAAATGATTTGTGCATCTCTAAACAAACAAACAAATAGTCTGCATTGTTGGCAAATGTTATTTACACCGATTGAGGTCTGGTTGGGCCAGACAAAATTACAGAAGACGGTGGATTGTCAATAATAGTAGCAAAAGTGTATCAAGCGAACTTCCCTTAAGAACTGTCATCAGTGTAATAGGTAGTTTTAGCTCTGGCAAACTGTGTAATGATCATCACCCACAATCCTTCACAAAAGCCTTTCTCTGCACACAGTGTGTCAGTCTGTGGTATGTTCGAAAGCCTGACTAGATCAAACATACTGTGAAAAGATTTGTATGATAGCGTAGTCTACACTAAAGCAATATACGTTGTTTGTTTCTCTTCAGATAAATCTCTTTTGGCTCGACAAAACATGGTCAGGGAGATGTTTCAATCTGCTTGATGGGTGTGCTCACAAGTGCACAGACACATTCAATATGAAAAGATAATTAAAAACTGCAGCTGGCTGCCTGTCGTAGTCAAACTGAAGACATATATTTGCAATTTCAATGCATACATATTTCTGTGGCTCAAACAGTAGAGCATGCTTGCAACGCCTAAATCATGGGTTCGATTCTCAGGAATGCATGAAGTGATAAATATAAAAGATACATAAATGTAAATGTAATTAAATGCAATGAATATGTTTGTATTTATACAATGTGATGATATAGAAGCATAATTAATGTTGTGGTGCACCACATGTTATGGTGAAATGTGGAAAAGTAAAAGTATGTTTTTTAATCATGCTCAACTTTTCTGTATAAAAGTCAAGTTGTTTTTCCATTTACTAAACTCCACTGTTAATTTTGCTCTTTAAGTTTTAAATTACTTTAAATACAATGTTTTACATACATTCAAAAATAGTATAGGCTTCTATTAACTATTTAAATTCATAAAATAATTATATATATATATATATATATATATATTGGATTGTGTAAACCTTAAAACCAGGCTAATAAAAACAGTGCAGGCTGTTTTTATCATTGTATTTTTAAGAAGACTTAATGACCATTTTATTTTTCACCTAAAAATGATTTCTTTACACTGTATTTTCATGGGAAAAGTGTAATTTTATTCAATTATTAATACAATTACAGTTTAAAGGCCTGACTACTAGAGCTACTAAGATGCTGATGTCACCATCTGCACAACATCTACAGATGTTCTCTCATATGTTAGTCTGGAGCCTTGCACTCGCACTAATATAGTTTCATATCATTAATCCTGCACATTGGCTTTTGGTATCTGGGTGTGTGTTCATTCAATAACGCATGTTGTTCCTAGAGATATGGACGTCTCAAATTAATTACAGTCTAGACAGCCTGCCTGTCAGATAGACGAAGAGATAGAAAGAAGAGAATGAGAGAGAGAGAGCGGGATAGATGGTCAAAAGTTCAGACTTTTCATTCAAGTATAAAAATAAGAAATAAGTATATTTTTTTTCCTCTCGATAACATCATTATCGTGATTTTTTTTCTCAAAACTGATATCCTGACAGTCCAAACAGCCTGTTCTCATGCTTTAGCGTCATATGTAGACGCTTTATGACAAAACGGCGCTATACTACGCACGTCACCCTTTATCGTTAATATAACCCCCGAACCCAAGGCGTTATAAATCCTTTAGCGTAATATGAGACTACCCTACCCCACCCCAGACCTAAACCTACCCATCACAGCGTGTGTTATATTAACGATAACGGGTGCCATGTGCGTAGTATTTGGCTGTTTTGTCATATAGCGTCACATATGACGCTAAAGGATGAGAATGCGTTGGGCCAATCCTAGGGCATATAGTGTTGCTTTTGACAATGTGTATACATCCAACGCACATGGCACCCTTTAGCGTCAATACAACATGCTTCGGTTATGGGTAGGTTTAGATCTGGGGTAGGGTTAGGGTTAGACCACTAGGAGGCGCCTTCTGGCCCATATATATCTACGTCTCATATTGACGCTAAAGGGTGCCATGTGCGTTGGATGTATACGCATTGGCAAAAGTGTCAGTATATGACGGCTTGGGTTAAAAACGGGCTGGACAGCCACACTGGTAGACTTCTGAAATCTTTGTGAGGTAATGCAAATATTAAAGGGTACATATCATGCTTTTAAATCATTATTTTTTACATATAAATCATACCGTTGTGGTCTATATAAAACATAACTGCAATGCTTGGGTCTGAATTCCTCATTATTATAGCTCCACAGGCCCCTTTTCTACCCCTTTTCTGATGTGCGTCTTTGAGCGAGCCGTTTCAAAGCGGCCCCTTTAAATAAAAAGAAGATGCGTCACGCCCCACCCGCTCTCCAGGTCGATGAGTTCACGGTCAGTTCAACTCCCCACGTTCGGCCATTATTGTAGTTTGATTAGAGATATACGATTATATTCGATACCTTTAAAGAACATTTTTATTCACACGTTAACAAAATGTCAACAACAGAAGACTTGTCCATCAAGCCTTACATATTCGAGCCAGAGCGAGCGAGTTGATAAAGACGACGACGAACCTGCAGAACAACCTCTTCATATGGATGCAGTATGTAACTGTATTGTGTTATAACAAGTGAAAGTCGACTATTTCTCTTGTTAAAACAAGCACACTGACAAGATAAATGACTACGGTCTAATCATACCACAAACAATCTGTATTGATAATATGATACGTTGAGAAAAGCATCAGAAAACAACGCAGCTAAATGACCATTGATGAAACTCAAGAACAATAATACTGCAGACGTGTAACGTTACTTCAAAACAAAAACAAAGAAAGACAAAGGTACTGCTAAACCATGACCACCATGTGTTTTAAGAAAGTAAAGTACTTTATTCTTATTAATGATATTTACAGCTTATCGAAATGCTCTGTTCGTCGTCTCCGCAAAGGTAGAAGGAATTTACCTCTCATTCAGACGAAGTCAATCGTCAAACCCTTCTTTATACTGGCGGAGGTTGTTGAAGTGGGAATCCTTGAAGTGCTTCAGGTTACTAACGTACATCCAACAACCGAACATTTTGACTTGCCCTCTCGTAACTTCTGCATCATTGAGCTCGGACTACAAAATCGGAGCGAGAAATAACAATGGCGGATTGCTCGAAGTTTTGGACCGGTAGTCCTTATATGTCAGTTTCGCTGCAAATACTGTGACGCACTTGCTCAAAAAACGTCATAGACAACAGAAAAATCTGAACAGGTTGAAAAATATGACCAAAACAGAATATAAAGATATAAACGAAGCACCTGAAGAGAATAATTTCATCTTTTCTGTACTTATAAACACTCCAAATATACAACAAAATGCATTTAAGGGCTAAAAAAGTAGATTTTGCATGATATGTCCCCTTTAACAAATTTAATTTAATCTCATTCATGCTCACGTATATTTCAAGGTTTCTATGGATGTATTTCTTATGTCTGTGAGAGAAGTATGAGTATAAAAACTCTAAAAACGCTCATCCTTTTTTTCTTCTCCTCTATTGGTGTGTGTACACACATAAAAGTAGATCCTTTACATTTTTGACGGATTTCTTCTTAAATCAAAAATATAAGGGTATAAATAATACTATAACACGTTCTTCACAAAAGACTATCAAATCGACAAAAAAATAATACGACCACAATTTATTTAGATGGCTTTTGTCGTAGGAACTGGATTGAACATTCATCCGAACATTCTGCTGAACTTCTCCTTTGGTGTTCCACGTATGCAAGAAAGTGTTTGGAGCAACATAAGGGTGAATAGACGTTTTTTTTGTTCAATTCCTGCGTGATCACGAACAGTGACAGTGACGGAGGAGGTCTGTGTTGCCCTGTGTGCGTATAATCAGCCCCGTCTCTCCTCTTTAATAGGGGCAGGATGGGGCTATGCAACAGCTGCTGTCAAAACCAAATTATCCAGCCAGAAAGATGACCGACCCTGCCCTCTCAATCAACCCCCACACCGGCTCACTGCTCTGGGTCGCGCTCGGCCCGGCGCCTCCCTCTCCGCTCTAGAGTGCGGGGGGTTCGTACCTCACCTCTCCTCCCCTCCGTCTGTCACTTCATTTTCGAGAGTAATTCATTTTTCACACGGCTAAATTGTTCCACGTCAGAGTCTGACCCAGCTCTGTTCTAATCTACCGGGTTGACCCACGCTAACTCTGAGACTTAGCGACTAAACAAAGATGCCAACTCATGTATGCACAGACACACACACACACGCGCAACCCCAATGTCCCGGCACACGCATGAGCGTGTATGATTGCAAATGGGTCCAGTTTGTTAACTACACAATTTAGTGTACGCATTAGCACTTTGCACGATTGTTCAACACGCAATTGCTCAGTTGACATATGTTCAATCGCTCAATTACTCGCCAACTGACTTGTATGATAGACTGAGTTTCTTTTATGCTGGTCTCTTGTGTCAGTGGTTTTCGCAAGGAATTATAAAGTGAAGGGACGCTGAATGTTGAAAACTATTCTCAAGAGATGGAGAGTGTGACAGAATGAAAGAAGAGAGATAGAAATATGAGTACGGTCTATATCTGGCTAAGAAACGTCTGACTGACATGTAAAGTGACTAACCTCAGTTTGGTTTGTTTTTAGTGGGGGGTTTTATCTGAAATAGATAAACCAGCAAGGACATAAATTCATTCAAATAATCCTACGGCTGTCACCACGATGTGGAACATAAGCTTCAGGCTTCAATTTATGTCTGTCCAGAAGTAATAAGTACTGATTATTTCACAGACATAACTCAGAAAACAAAGCAGAATATACAGTTATGTTTGTCTATTTGACTTGCCACTAAGTGTTAGTATAGAGACCAACACTCAAAACTGTTAGTCAGAGACTTGAATGAATTGGATAGCAAAGTATAATACTTAGGGTACACTTAATTATGTCAATAATTTAAAGCCTCGTTTTAAAAGCAAATCAGATGTGCCAGCATGTTACTATCCTACTGAGATGGTTTTGAGGCTGATATGCTAATGGGTCAGGCATTAATGTAGACCCAAAAGGAATGAATTGCATATCTGGACCATGATATGTGAGTGGAGTGGAGTAATAGCAATTTCTCTTCCCCTGTTAATGCATTCAGTAATCACTCCACTTCAAATTCACTCCGGGTTTTACCTTGTTTCGCCTGCTCCCTGTTCACTGGTGAGAAAATTTGGCTTAAAAAAATAAAAAAATAAAACTTTTGCTGATAATTTACTCACCACCATGTCATCCAAGATTTCCATGTATCTCTGGTTGGAAAAAAAAAATCAAGGTTTTTGATGAAAACATTCCACGATTTTTCTCCATTCAATGGACTTCATTGGGAACCAAACGGTTCAAGGTCCAAATGAGAGTTTCAGTGCAGCTTCAAAGTGCTTTAAAAGTGTCTTATCTAGCGAAAGAAATGGTCATTTAAAAAATAAAAAGTTCAAGTTTTATAAGCACAAATGGTCACCTTGCTCTGTTCTGTGATGCATGTCTGTGATTCACCTGTTCAAACTCGTTCAAAGTGAACAAATCTTTTTCCATTTCATTCATTTCGATCGTTGAATGAACCGAATGACTCGAAAATGACTCTTATTCATCGACTGGTGTCGCTTAAAGCCCTTTGAAGCGGCACTGAAACTCTCATTTGGATCTTGAACCGTTTGGTTCCCAATGAAGTCCATTATATGGAGAAAAATCCTGGAATGTTTTCATAAAAAAAAACTTTTCTTTTTTCGACTGAAGAAAGAAAGACATGGACATCTATGACATGGGGGTGAGTAAATTATAAGCAAAAGTTTTTTTTTTGTTTTTTTTAAAGTGAACTACTCATTTAAACTATAACAAGATTATTCATATAAGGTTCTAGACAAAAAATGTTTCTTTGGAGAACCAAAAAAAAAAAAAAACACTCATTTATAGCATCGCTGCAACTGGCGACTGAAAGAAAAGTGGTTTTAGCTGTACAAAAACAGTCTGTTATGCTGCTTGATATTGCAAACTGGATTTCATCACATTATTTTAATTTACTAGGAAAATCATAAACACTGTTTTTTAATGCAAATAGTTTTATAGTTTAGTGCAAAATGTCATTCTTGTAGTTATTTATTTATAGTGGATATCTATAATGAATAACATTTAAAGAAACTTCTGCACTGAAAAATAATTTGTAATATGATGTCAATATCTGCAGTGTTTTTTGTTAAAAGCTTAATTGAACAATTATAGATAATGATAATAGATAGAAAATGTAAAAATAAGCAATTTACTCCACTCCGTTTCTCCACTTCTTCTTTGCTTCTAGGCAGAGGCTGGGCACTTTGATTAGCCAGTAAAGCGGTGAATTTTGTCTGGGTACCATAAATCATACGTTAATAAAATGCTTTGACAGTGGTTAAGAGAATGTCTATATTCTATGGCCTGAGATTTTAATTGTATTCCCCACACACCTGCTTCATTTCTGAGGTTATCACTTGACAAGATGTAAATCAGATAATCACTTTAAACTTTTCAAAATTCTACAGTTTTTCTCTAGATGGTTCCAACAGACACACATACACAGAGATTAAAGTGAGTGACGTGTGAGTGGACCCAGGTTAATTATGGTTCATGATAGAAATCTTTAATGGTTGTCTATTAAAAGGTAATTAGAGGATGTGAGTGTGTCTGATAACTTATCTCGGCACCTTTGTCTGCCCCAGTCTCGCTCTCTTACACACACTCACAGAAATGATCATCCTATAAAAATAGTCGAAAAGCAGTGGAATGAAATTTGATGTTTTTGACAGGACAGTAAAGCCTGCTATTTTTTATGCAGATATCTAAGTAATGTTATAGGAACAATTCTTTCTTTCATTCTTTCTCTTTCTCTCGTATAAATTTTTCATCTGCTCGCTGGGGCTCATGTTTTATTGAGGCTCTCTCTGTCATCTATCAGGATGTTCAACATTATGAACCATCTTTTATATATGATGGGCAATCAATAGCCTACCTCACTACATTGCACAAACTACAGAATAATTAAGACAGTCCCTCTGGTTAGGATCTCATAGAAAAAAAAAAGCAGGCGGGAAAGTAGAATACGATTTTTGCGACCTCTTTCAGAGCGGGACCATTGAAAGGTTAACTGTCAGTGCATTAGGGATGATACACTTTTCTAAAAAATTTATTGGCTGTTAAAGATGAATAAATTGAAAAAAGAAAATATGTACCTTTTCAGTTGTTCACAGTTACAGTTACGTCACGGCGTTAGCTGGAAGCAAAAAAAAAAGTGAAAACTGGAGGCGGCCAATACAAACCAGCACAGATTCGGCTACATAATAAGGAGCTTAAATTATTGTTACTATTATTAAATGTCGTCTTGTTGTGTTGTTTGGTGCAAGAATTGATGAAAAATGAATATGCTGTATCTGGAATTCTTATTTCTAGAAAATATTCACATCATTAAAATCGCACTGTAATGTCACTCTTTAAATTGTCGTGGTCTCTGCGCTGGCTCGGCAGAACTGCGGATCGTACACACAAGTCTTGTACAGGACCATATAGGCATCTAAAGATTTATATGCCCTCAGTTTCTATTAACGATCGGTTTCTCTATAAGGTAAGTGTAGAAGTCAGACCACTCAACCGAGGTAACATAACGTTCAGATCAGATCGTCCATGCATTGAGTGAGCGTGTAGGCGGCTACGGGTCGGCCAATCTGGTTCTGTCAGTTAAAAATAACTTTTGAGAATAACAATTGTGGTCCTGGACACTGAGTGACCTTACACATTAAGATAAAATCAGATTTTCTCCAGTCATTGTTAAAAAACAAGCTAACAATACTTGCTAACTAGCGTTAGTTTAGCGGCCAGAGGGATCGTTCTGCCTCCACCAAAGCTCCGCCCACAAAAAACGTCACCATGTTTACCAACTGAAAAGGGGTCTATAGTATACTTTACCAGCCCATTCTGATCATAAGGCGTCATCTAACTGCGTCAGTTAGATGATGCTTTCCTAGTGGTCTAACCCTAACCCTACCCGCGTCATCTAACTGACGCTAAAGGTAAAGCGTCAGTTAGATGACGCCCGAGGATAGCATCATATAACTGACGCTAAAGGGTTGACTTTACATGAAAAGAACGGGAAACAGCTGTAAGTGACCTCACAGCCTTTTGCATAAGTGGACTTAAACGGGACTCAATCATACCACAAAAGAACCCAACACAAACCATATTCAGATATTTTAGTCATTTTAAGGGAGTCTGGGGATCATTTGTGGTGTTCAAATATGAATCTTATATTTTGAGACCACTTGGAGTCTTCAAACAATTAGGTATGAAAATACTCTTAAATTTACAGCCTGCCAAGGGATGCATAAAATGTCGTCCACATATAAAAGCTTTCCAGAATAAGAACGCAATTAGAATGTACAAAACACCACAGTGGTGTAAGTAAGTCTACTTAGCTTATTTAACAAAGACATCCCCTTAGCTATACCCTGCCAAAACTAAACTTTCTGTTCCAATGGGAAATGTGTCATCATAGGACACAGGACTGCATAGATTAAGAGATGCAGCTCTCTACACAGGTGTCAAACATGTTGCTATATATATATATATATATATATATATATATATATAAGTGCATCAAGAATTTCTTTTAGAAGTAAAAGAGCCTTTCATTGAACATTTGACTTGGTCCACTGACATACCCTGACTGGCCATCATGGTGTGGGGAGTATGGTCGACAGAATATGTGATTCGCTGGCAGTGAAATCTGCAAATGAACTGACCCTCAGAAACTACCAAGCCCCTGGTGCCACTACTCTTCATTATGGTGCCCCTCAATTGGCCTGGATCTTGTCATAGATTATTAGGTGGCTGACTGCAAGTCCATCAAGTGTCACAAATCCTTCCTGGTAGATGATGTGATGCATTACCCCTTTACAGAAGCCAAATCTAATTCTGACATATGACTGCAATGTTGAGTAAACTGTTGAATTTTGTAGGACTAAAAGAGTGAATCCTGACCAGGCCAATGTGTCCTCTTCCAAACCACTGGGATACAAAATTACACACCTCTACAACGGCAAATATGGCCTTATGGATGTCAAAATGTATTATTTTCTGGGGTGGGATAGACTCTGAATTACTGCTCCTGTTTGGTATTCAAGAAGTGCATGAGGAACTCCATAGGATTCACCTTGATCAAGGCTATCTGAACGGTGTTCAGTGCTTAAGAGGCCTAAAGACAAAAAGCTCATCTCTACCGATCCATGACTGAGCCTGTTTGGGACGTCATGGTATAAATCAAGTTCTAAACCCTTTCTTGGTACCATTTTTTAAGAGCATTTGACTCTTGCTGGGGCTGCCAAACAGGCATGCAGAAAACTATGTAAATCTACAGAAGAAATGGACTGAGCCATTTACAACCTATCCAGTCCATTAGCCAGGCAATGAAGGCCTAGGTAAACATCTAGAGAGTGGAACAGCTCTCATCCTCTCTTGAAAACAACTAAACAGCCAATGCCATGATATATCCTAGCAAATATCTCAAATATCTATTATATATGACATCATCAAAACTCCAAGTTCCCTTATCAAACATAAGTCATGCCGTGTACCCGGAGCTTGCAGGCTGGTAGAAACAAGATAACCGCAAGACTGAAATAGCTGGACATCAGAGGCCGAAACCACTCTCGTCTTGTATTTTGAAAGGTACTGGAAGAGCTCCATATGCCTGGAATTACTGCCATCCCAACAGAGGTGCCACCCCACATCATCAGAACCACTATCTGGGGGCCTCGGCTAATGCAGGCTGACAACAAGAAACTTGTACAAGCTTCTCTGGTTGGCAGGTTATTAGCAATGATTGTGCCCAGTTTCCACTCTGTATCATGTCCTCTTTCACATGTGGTAAGATGATATGAAAGGACAGCTGGAAAATAGTCTCCACACCTGAGGTGGTCCTAGTTTCTACACCTTAAAGACAGCCTTGGCTAGGGCTGTATTTTCCAGTGAAATCAGAGTTTGGCTGATAACCTTCGGCAGTTAAACCCTGCTGTTAGATACTGTAACCACACCATTAAGACTGCCTCTGAGGCAACCTCCCAGGAAAAAAAAAAAAACCATTTCTTTTAGACTGGATTGTCAAAAATACATTATACGAGTAGATCAGACTACAACACCAACCTCTTCCCTGGACTGGAGAAGTACTCTAGTTCCCTTTCAGAGAAACCGATGCTTCCCTTTTAGGGAACTAGGGTTACGTACATAACACGAGACGCACTGCTACATCTCAAACCCCCTGAACACCAAAGGTGCACATCTTCATGAATTTTCCACTTTTGCTCCACCCTAAAATTTATTGACACAAACAAAATTCAGTCAAAACTGATCTTTTTCAATCAAAAACCATAACAACAAACTATATAAATGTGTTTGTCTGCAGTAAAATACATTTTTGAGAAAGGTGAACACGATGGAAAAAAATAATCTTTCATTTTTCTAACAGACAGCTTTTTCCCCTCTTCTTTGGATCTCTTTTGTGTTATCGGTCTTTGAATGTTAGTAGTGTTTAAGGTTGATTTGTTGCAATCATACTGCAACATTTATTTTTAGCTACTTGCACACAAATATTGGCTTTGAAAGCATCAAAACTATTTTCTGCACTTGTGGATCTTGATTGTCTTATATGTACCTTACGAAACACTCAGCTACACCGAATAATCAGAGAATATATTTTTCAGTCACACACACATACACACACACACACGTGTGCGATCTTTCCTCACCTCCTGTATTCATTGATTTCCTGATATTAAGATAACTATAATCAGACGTGAACATCAGATGTGTTCCAAAGTGCCACAGTGAAGACGGTGAATTATGGGTTGTCAGTGGATTTGGCCCATGTTAATGCTTATGTCATTGCCTTATGTGTGTGAGTGTTTGTGTGAGGAAAAATACATATGGTGGTTATTGAATAGATATCTAGTACTTTGTTCCTGATGACAGGTGGGCTGCCACGTATTCTTAGTTAGACATGCTATTATTCAACGTGCTGTTATTTGAGTAAGTTCTTTGGACCCATACTCCATTAAATAATAAGCGTGCATTTGCAAATTGAAGCAGCAATAGTGAAAAAAAAAAAAAAAAACATCTATTTCTTGTCACACCTTTAAAGGGCTATAGTTAGAGTGGAGAATAATTACAACTGTCAATCTAAAAAAATAAATAATTTTAATTAATCTCTTTTTGTCACCCTTTTCACCCCATAATTACTTGTGTGGACAACAATCAGTGGAATGTAACAGTTGATTACGTCTATATAATAACACTAGACAGATGTCGAAATGCGAAAATGCAAATTCATACAATAATTTAAAAACGAATGTTGTTTTTTTTTGTTTTTTTTTCAGTTGCATTGCACCTCCTTATTGAGTTAAATATGTAAATATATTTCTGTTTCAGGCCAGCTGAATTGCCACATAAAATACATTTTTCAAATTGAGGGATAGGTTAAAAAAAAAAAAAAAATGTACACACAGGCAGTAAAGCATTCCAGATTGACCGAATCATCTTTCGAGCAGTGAGATTATTTAGAACGGTCACAGAAGTTATTCTTAAATACTTTTCACTAGGTAAACAGTCTATTTCTAATATACTTGTGCATATTTTAAAATAACAGAATGCAGCTGATATATATATATATATATATATAAATATATATATATATAAAAAACTGGATGACTAGCAACTTCCTACTACTTAATTCTGATAAAACAGATTCTAATTATTGGACAAAACACTTCCTCACATAATAATCTAGAATACTGTCTATCACTTGATGGCGGCTCTGTCAAGTCTTCGTCGTCGGTAAGGAATCTGGGTGTGCTTTTTGATAACAGCCTTTGATTTGAAAGTCACGTGTCTGGCATCTGTAAAACCACATTTTTCACCTTAAATTTAAATCTAAATTGTGTCATATGCTCTTAATGTAAAATGCAGAACAATTAGCTAATGCTGCGTTCATGACATCAAGGCTAGATTATTGTAATGCTATTATGGGTGGTAGCCCTGCACGCTTATTAAACAAACTACAGCCAAAATGCAGCAGCTTCACGTCTATTGCAGACATGTATAAAGTACTAGAAACCCGGACTTAAGTAAAAGTACAAGTGCTCTATCAAAAAAGTGACTTGAGTAGAAGTTGAAGTGCTCTTTAAGCACCACACTTAAGTAGAAGTACTAAAGTATTCAACATTTTTTTGTACTTAAGTATTGCAAGCAGTTTATTTTAAAATTCACTATTTAAGTACTAAAAGTAAAAGTACAAGTATTGTGTCATGTAATTATTAAAGAAAGCAGTCAAAAGTTTGAGCTAGCAATCAAATAAGGCGCTTTGGCGGGATACAAATTTGCTTTGGCGGCCACCAAAAAAAATGTCATTGCAGGACAACCCCTGCATTAGTTGTCAATGTGCGTGTCAATCAATACCATTACCCTATAAAACTGGCATGTGATTTAGGCAGCATGAAAGCCAACTTGCAATGAATGATTCGTAAATTTTTTTATAATTGTAACGAGTAACTAGCAGAACATTAAAAAAATACTGAAGTAAAAGTATTAAATTCATCGAAAATATCTACTGAAGTAAAAGTAGAAGTATGAGAAAAAACAACAACAATACTCTAGTAGAGTACAGATACAGCATTTTAGTACTTAAGTACAGTACTTAAGTAGTTCTACTTTGTTACTAAACATCTCTGGTATGTTGCGATCGCAAAAATCTGGCCAGTTGGTAATACCTAGAATATCAAAATCGACTGCTGGCGGTAGATCCTTTTGCTATTTAGCACCAAAACTTTGGAACAATCTTCCTAACATTGTTCGGGAAGCAGACACAATCTGCCAGTTCAAATCTAGACTAAAAACACATCACTGGCCTGGCATAGACATAACACACTATGGACTTCTATAGTTCAATTTAGGCTGCATAGTTTAGATCAGCCGGAACTGAGAACACTTCCCACAAATCCTGATGTACTTATTACATCATAAGAAGGATGGCGTCTACCCAATAGTCTCTCTTTTTATCCGAGATTTACCACCGGATCCAGGCCGAATCCAGATCTGATGCGGGACCTTCAGCGAGACACAATCACAACACAGTCCTGAAGTGTCAACCAGTCCCTTCCCTATTTACTAAAGTCAGCCAAATCCCGGCCGTATCCAGATCAGATGGTGGACCTGCACCTGGATCCATTCATGATGCATCCCAGCCTCATTAGCCCTGTGAACACGGCATGACAGCCATCGGCACTGATCTTCAACAAACTCGTCTCCATACCGGCGTGATGACTCCAACTTCCAACCAGATGAAACTGGATTAATATTCTGAATGTTCTGAATCCAATCTGGTTCCAATCTGACTTCTGACCTGTAGTCATACACTGTTAATTCACTGGCCAGAGGAGAACTGGCCCCCGACTCTGGGTTCTCCCAATGTTTTTTTTTTCTCCATTATGTCACCTGATGGTGTTTTGGTTCCTTGTCACTGTTGCTTTTGGGTTTTGGCTAGCTTAGTGGGGAAAATTTAAAATTCAACAATATTAGCAATATTATCGATCGTCCACCTCACTTAAGGTGGATGGTGATTCAATTTTCTTCTAGACACAAACTGTTGTATTACTTTCATGTTATCATGTTTTATACAATCTGAATTAAGCGCTATATAAAGAAAGCTGACTTGACTTTTGTGAATTACCAGCTTCACATAGTCACGAGAGGAGTTGAACTTTTAGTAATAACTTTAGATAAAGGCTGAGAAGGAATTCAATCACTTGTTAATGTGTGCAATAGTTAAATCAGCTACACTGCATTTCACATGTACTGTAGTTTATTTTGATCATTTTCTGATTCCAGGTTTATTTGAGTGCATACTGTTTGAAACTCTTCCACCAGCCTTCTCTCTCTCTCCCTCTCTCCATTCTAATGTCCCCAACATCCCACGGCTGCCACCAGTAGCAGTGTTACCATGGCAACTGTCTCCGTTGGTATGCCTCCTTCCTGGCGCTTGTACTGGAGTGGCGATAACAGGCTTGGCAAACTCTGTCCCACCAAACAACTGCGTTTATCAGCAAGCACAGAGGGCCGAGGAAAAAGCTACTCCTTATGTAATCCATAGGCTTTAATGATGGAATCTATAAAGGGATATCTGTTACATAAAACAACAGATTTGGTTCTCTGAGCAGGCGCACACACACAGAAGCATATCCTTAGCTTTCTAAATGGAATCATGTCACTTATATTGTTTTTATATGAAGCTCATTATAATGACTGCAGTGAAAGTGATTTTGGATGATTTCAGCCAATGGAACTGCTTTAGTTCTGGACCAAATTCATTCAAAAGATCCATTATAAGCACAAGGACATTTTGTCCCCAAGTAAACAGACGTTGAAACTCACACATCATCCTTCCAAGACATTTTCTCTTTTCTAGTTGTTTTAGAGCCACTTACGAAACCGTCTGCTTAACAGAAAGACCTAGAGAGGGTATTAAAAGGTAACACTGGGTTACTAATGGCACAATTTCTCATCATGACCCAGCACTGTAACCTCTGACAGCCATGTGATCCAAACATTTAGTCCTGTAAAACCTTCAAAGCTAGCTAGGTCAAGACCACAACCTGAAGAACAAGAGCTGGGGACAGAAACAGAAAGAAAGAAAGTGCAGGCCTTAATTCTGAAATGCTAGACAGTGGGCGGGAGTTAAAAGCATGTTCATGAAAGGTGTTGAAATTCCATATAGCCACAGGGCCCATTAAAACCTGGTTTGAGTCACACACAACAGGACAGAGAGTCTTTTATAATAAATTCAACTGTGAACTTTAGATACGAGGCACAAAGAAAAAAAAACAGACCGTTATAGACCATTTCACAAGATGTAAACAACACTGGTCCAGAAGCACTTCCTGTTTCAGTTTTTTAACACTACATAAAAGCTGGGATAAAATACAACCAACAGAACATTTAAAACTGAATCAAAAAGTTAAACAAACATCTTTAAGATGTTTTCTTTACATGTGAAATAAAGAAAACAGTTACAAACTGAAACAGGAAGTGCTTCTGGACCAGTGTTGTTTACATCTTGTGAAATGGTCTATAGTCTCATTAGATGTGATAAAGTTGAGAATACTGAATTAAGTTAAAAAAAAGAAGAAGTTCTGAAACATATTTAATGCAAATATGCAGAGGATAAATAAGTGTTTTGGGCAGTTTTCATTTATCCGACCTCAGTATTTTGGGAGCCTGAAAACGCAAATATTTGAAACATTTTGTAAAAATAGTGAAACAGTAAAAAATAATGCGTATTATGTGTTCAGTCTAAATGTGCATAGTGTTTCTTTACAAATTGATATCGCCAGCGATTGGCCACGCAGCATTTTTAGTCGTTCACAAAACGTTGACAACTTTACATTGTTGTTCTGTAAACATACCATGTTCCGGTGTTCGTGCCGGCTCATTAGTTGCCATGTTTTTTGAATAGCCCTCATGTGTTACACATGTGTTTTGTTAATTATCTCATTTGTTTCCATACGTATTTATAGAGTATAGCTCTCATTTTCAGATGTTCTTTGTTCATTATTGTCTATGATTGCTGGTTGTTCTGTCCGTGTTTGGAAGAAGTTGAGTGTATTGTTATTTTGATTGTGTTATTAATAAAGACAGCTGTGCATAGATCCTGATTTTATAGATTTTTTATACGCATAGATTTTTTTGTCCTTTGCCTCAACCTAAGCAAGCACAAACATTAATGACACAACTCAGGATAGAAGCTAGCAAAACGTTAAACTACTGTAATGCTATTGAGCACAACAAGATTGAATACTTGCATAAGGTAATTTTTTAAAATAATAATAATACAAAACTGATACAGGTGCATATGTTAACACACAAAAGAGATTTGTCATTACTTTGAAACACAACATATTTACGATGAAGTGACATCCTAAGTAATGGCGTCAATCTAATTCAAGGTAAACTCCATGTAACAGAAAAAAAAACATAAATGAGAGTATATCAGGCAAAAAAGAATGAGAGAAAACTAGACAGCAGAAGAGTTCAACTCAGGAAAAAATGAATAATAATAAAAAAAAAGGTCAGACAGAGATAAATAAATAAAGACTGTAAGAGCATTTGAGTGAATGGGAAGAGTGAAGAAAAAAGGGAGAGGGATTTCTCATTCTCTCCAATTTTTAATTGTGCACATTTGTGGCTGTCGTGTCCAAGTCTATAATTTGGAGCAATTCATCAAATGACCATAATCAGTTTTAATCTGGACCCCTGTAAAGCCAAATTACCTCTTCAGCTGCTCTGAAGAGCTATAGCAGTCAGCACACAGTCCACATCCCCCTCTGACACACACACACACACACACACACACACTACTCTGCATGTGCATTGTACTCGCTGCCAGCAGAATGATAACTTTCAAAGGGTCTGCCTATATTTCAGTCCCCTTGTTTAACACAGTTAACATTCACTATTTAACAGTCACAGCCAAATAAAACCTAGCCTGACTTCGTCATACTCATATTCTAGTCAGAACGTGAGTCTAAAACTGCTCCATAGGGCTTTGATTATGAGGCGTGTCTTATTGTGCATTCACACCGGACGCGTATAGCATGTCAAATTCGCGTCTAGTTTGCGCTTGACCACTTTGTGTTAATTCGTGTGTCACGTCGCGTGAAACTGCGTAAAAACAAAAGTTTGAAGCGAAATTTACGTGTCAGAATCGAAACCCGTTGGCGGCCATCTTTTTTATGTTGATTGAGCATTCATTGAGAGAGTCAACGCTCTGTATTTGCTCTGGAGAACAGAACAGATCTTCGTCGCTGTATTTGTGTCCACCGGACCCTTCAGAGGCGAACCGTGTGCACCGGATGACGGCCGCTGTCAGCGGTACTTCCGCCTGTCCCGCTGCCAGTTTGATGACCTGTTGTCCCGCATGGATCACCATCGCCCTCATCCACCTAATCTGTCATTTATTTTTGTTTTGATGATAAATAGAGCCAGCTTCCAAAAGTTATTAACCTGTCCTATGATTTCTTTCTCTCTCACGTCCAGACACGAACTTATGCACATGCATGTTGGTTGTCTTTACATCAAAATAATATTTCATATAATCTAGATATGGAATAAATAACATTCAATACAAAATGAACATGTCTTGTATATTGAAATGAAATTTTAAGTGATAAAATATTTGCTTTGTTGTGCATTAGAACCACACTAGGCATTTAGACATATTACAAAATAATTTATTGAAGCATCCAGATACTTCACCATGTGAGCTAGCTGCAGGCTCCTGATTGGTTATCGCGGCGCGAATTGACGGCAAAGTTCAGATTTTTCAACTCGGTGGCTGACACGAATTCGCGTCAAACGCCTGAATGCACAAATAAACTAAATCATTCAAGCGTAACACTATTAACGCGCACTTAACGCGCAAATTAGGCGTATTCGTGTCTACTGCGCCATGCTCTACGCAGCAGAAATTTTTTTACGCGCGTAACGCATCTTTGCATTGACTTAGCATTGAAATCATTCGTGCCTGATATGCTATTTGCATCCACTGTGAACGCACCATTAACCAAACCAGCAAAAAACAAACAGACTCTGGACTCAATTGGATAGACCAACAACCAATCAGAGCAACGCAGTAAGCGTTTATTTATTTATGTGTTTATTTTTACGAGCTACGCAAAGTTGTCAACAGAACTCAAAAACACGCACACTGGAAGTAGCAGTAAAATAATGTGTTGCTTCTTTTACTTTGTCCTCCATGAGTGCGACCAAAGGAGAAACCACAACATCCAGGCGTCCCATTTTCTTAGCAACTATCAGAGCCAGCTGATAAATTACACTTTTGCCGAATCATGTAGGAAGGACAGCAAACACATTTTTCCGATCAACAAATGCATTTATTATATTTCTCTGTTCGTCTATTAAAATTAATGTGCTGTCGATTTCTTTTACAACAGACGCGATGGCGGAATCTATACATCTCAATTATCCAGCTACAATAATTTTGGGATGGAAACCAACCCAAGCGCTGTTTGATAAAGTAATAATTACGTAACTGCAGATCATCTGCCCATCATCGTATAAAGCCTGGCAATTAGATTGGCCCGACTAATTCTGAACTGTCATAAATCATAATTACTCCTCAATGGATCCAGTCCAGACCGAACTTCCCGACCAAAAAAATGTTGTGGGCGGGGTTCAGGCTGGCATCCAGGCTAAACTAAACCCCTTTTCTAGTGTCAAATCTGGAAGAAATTGTCTCTGGAGTGGCCTCAAAAAGCCAGGAAGAAGCCACAAGGCGTAATAATGTCCAAACCAAGAACAGTTTTGAAAACAACAATCACAAAAGCAGCGATGCAAAAGGCTCTAAGTTGACAAAACGTTCTGTTAGACGTACTGTTCCACAGCAGCTCCAGCTGTTTCATTTTCCACATCTGTCTTAAGTCAAATTCAATTATTTACAAATGTGTGTGCACTGCAAAAACAACTTTTTAATGAGTTTTCAATCAGCCGAAAAATCCTTTAAAGAAGACAAATCTACTTTAGAAGCAACACTGTGTTAGATATTTAGACGTGTTATAGATTACATCTTGAATATAAATGTCAATGTCAATTTGTCTGGAGTAAGATAAAACTCTAGCATTAAAAATGCATTCTCTGAAAACAAGTTTTAAAATCTTTAGCAGTCTTGCTATATCTAGTGTTGTTTCAAATATATTTTTTAAATAGTTTTTACAAGACAATTAGACAAACATCAGGCTTATTGGAAAAAAAACGTACCTGTGGCAACATGTTAGCTAAATGCAAAACCGGTACCAATACGAATCTATCACTGCAGTTTCCAACAGAAATGGACACTATAGAGGCAGTAAAACAGCCGGCACTTTTAATTGTTTTCACACACAACTACAGTATGATTACAGGGGCAGATTATTGATTAATAAAGACTCGATTTCACACGGCTGCTTGCACAATTATGTTATGACCACAAAACACGTTTTACTAATATATGATTTGTAAACGCATACATTTTGGTGCTCCATATGTTCAGTTTTGCTAACATACCAAGTAATTTTGTACTTGTGATATGGAGAGCTCGGGTACGAATCCCACGAAAGACGAGTCACGATACAAGAGATCGAAGACAAGAGTTCAAAAACAAGCTAAAAAGCTGTGGTTACGTTTGCGTTTTTTTTATATCACATTTGCTTTTATTAACACTATCGGATAGGTTTAGGCTTTATGTGTACACTATTTTAAAATTGAGAAAATTGAGTGAAACTCACCGAACAGCTCAATTCAGACCTCGCTGCCAAATTAGCGTTCATCTGTTCCGGAAAACAAAATAAACTCGCTTTTAGCACCACTCACTGGATATTTCACTTTGAAACTGTTTCAAAACGTACACAATGGCAAAGTTTTTTGCGTTTTGTGAAATATAGAGCTATGGTATATAAGTGTGTATGTCAGTGTCACCAGACTCCCCCATCAGACACACACACACACACACACACCACTAACTCTCGCCAGAATTCTAATCACCTGCACCTGTTCCTCATCAGCTCACTCATCATCCATAGTATGAGAGCACACATCTCACTCACTGGTCTCCAGTGTGGATTACTGGCTCCTTACCTAATCTATTTACACACTCCACTTACCTGAAGTTGTCTCCTGTGGAATCCCAGTTACCCATGAGATTCCTCCAGAGTTCACCTAGTCTTACCTACCCTTGTTTCCTTACCCATCTCCACCTGTTTTGATGGACAATGAGGCCATGTTCACTCAGTAACATAATACGGTTGTCAGTCCTGTACTTGAGTTCTTATTAAATATGGTTACGTTCACACACACATAAGTTAAGTTATTGTGTTGAGTGACATCCACATTCTATAACTGAACTCACACCTGTACATTTTCACAACCGCATTCCTGGAAACCCCTTGCTGTGGGAATGGAACCGGACTGGACAACTAGACGTCTGTCACGTCATAGAGAAATCCGCTACCGTGCGTTATCCGTAGATGGGGATATGAGCAGTTTATCATCTCAAGATTTTAGACCTACACTTGGATTGGACAAATGAATTTGTGGCTCTATTGGACTCTTGTCGTCAAAAGTGATGACTTTACAAGTTTTATGTATGTCATCATTTTTATGATATTAATTTGGTTACTGGTAAAAAAATACAGGCTTGACTTCCGTTACATGTTCATACAGACAGTATTCAAGACGGTATTGTAAGTTGCTGTATGAACAGGACTTTTCAAGACTCACACCTGTAAGTAAATGCGGTTGTCAATCCCAAAAGCTGACAGTGTGAATGCAGCCAGTGTCAGTGACTTGAATAAACAGTTCTGGATGTATTCCAGAGCACAAACCTTTACTTATAAGACAGAGGGAAGAAAATAATTCTTCTTAGATGTTCAGCAGAAGAAGGTTATCCACAAAAAACAGTTACACAGGACGTGCTGCATCTAACTAAACTGGCTTACTGTAAAAAAATATATATTTTCAAGATTTGTTATCACAACATATTTTCTTTTGTCAAATCAACTTAAATAATTCATTTAGTTGAGATAACATATTATTTTGAGTTTCTGATGATTAAATTAATCTCCTTCATTATATTAACTCACTTTTTCCAGTTCAATCAACTTAAAATGGTCACTTACTTTTTTAAGTCAAACCAACAATATTTTTTTTACAAATATAATTTAATATCACTAAACCATTAACACAGTACGACTACATCAAGTTACCACTGATACTCTTGAGGGTTAGATCAGAGAAAAGGGTCTTCAATTTCACTTTTTACACATGCAAATTAAAACGCCCACTTTTTTTTTTTTTTAACAATCCAATCACTTTTTTATGGAAACTGAATTCCCAATCAATTCCCAGCCTATTTTTTTGTCACATTAAGCATGTTCAAGTGATTCTCAATATAACAGATACAAATCTTAAGATAGCTATTCATCCCTTTCAATTTACTAACTTATAGTAGTCTTTTCTACATCTTATTTATTGCTGTTACCATATTAATTTATGTGCTGGTCAAGACAAAAATCAAACTCCATCAAAAAGTGGATTCGCTAAAATTATAATGTGTTTGTTCGCCTGATGAAATCACTTCTAAAATTGCAATAATAATGCAGTGTGCCTTCGCTTTAGCTGTATCAGCATTGTAATTGCATATTCTCATCAGCGGACCTGTGCAGCAGAGGTTGATTATTAAATGTTAGAGCCAGACAAATATAAAATGAAATGACAACCACAAATATTTGTGTACATCTGGGATATGGTTTCTTGACCTCGTGAAAGCAGGATCGCAAGACAAGGCGAGTTGTACACAACCTGTGATGGCACTAGTGTGTGTGTGTGTGTGTGTGTGTGTGTTCTATTCATTATTAACACACTGAAATGGAGTTCTTTAATCAAAACGAGCTGAGCCACCATTACTGAGAGAGAGAGAGAGAGAGAGGGGGGGGGGGGGGGGGTTGGGGAGACAGCTCTGGAAACAATGAGCGCTACAGATAAAGCAGGTGGCTGTGGTAATTGCTTCCACAAAATAATGAATGAGCTACGGTCTGTCTGACGGAATAGGAAATCTCCTTCATTCGTGTCTTACCCCTTTCTGTGTCTTGTCTCTTTAGCCCTGATTTTTCCTTTATCTCTTCCCCGATCTCAGCCTCCTGAACTGTCACATCAGTTTTTTTTTCTTTAACTTTCACTTTTTCATCTTTCCCTACCCCCATCATCAAATCACAGCTCCCTCAAGAGTTCAGATCATTTAACCGTTAATATTGGGTTATTGTTCTTTGGTTCCTGTAAAGGTGAAGTGTGTGATTTCTGCAATGTTAACGGCACTGTATGGAATTGTAAAACTAAGGAATGTTTTTAAACAGGTTTCCCGAGCCTGGTTTGTTATTGGTTGAATACACATGTAGCCCCACCCCAAACTCACACCACTGCTTTAGCCAATGGTTTTTATTTATTTATTTATGTGTAGAACAAGTGAATAAAATTGCATTCCCACCATATGTTAACCCTTTAGTTTAGGCTCCAATTTTCAATATTAACTAGTTGCTTGTAAGCAAGTAGGCTGTTTATTAGTACATATTAATGTCTTATATTTTTAATGTCGTATAAAGCACATATTGATGTATTATGCCACATTCTACATCACTTAATCCTACCCAATACATAAACTTAACAACTACCCTACTGACTATTAATAATTACAAAGTGTTCATTTAGGCAAAAGTCCTATTTAATAGTTAGTTAATGGTGAGAATAAGTGTGACCATATATACATTAGTTTTATTCAAGCTACGTTTTCAGACTGTTTTAAATGCAAGTCTCTTATTTAACAAAATATATATTCATTTATTAACGCAGTGCAGAATTGGATTACTTCATCAGTAGGAATAAAACACAGCAGGTGTCTTTTGTGTGTATGTTTAGTGTGTGAATGCTCTTTTTATCTTCTTGCCCTGGCCTTCAAATCACTCAGGCTTACAGGAGGTTATTAATTACCCATGTCATGCCACACACACACAAACGGCCAACACACACTCTCTCCACTCCGCCCTCCACCCACATAAGAACTTTCCTGTCAAACCCGAAGCTGACAACTAGGGTTGGCTCAAGGAGTCCATATTTAGGAAGCCCATTGTAATGAAGTCACTGAAAACAGATCATTTATTTGGGGTGACAGGCCCCTTTCAGCAATGTGCTGGTGCTTTGTTACCAAAAGAAGGAAGAAAGAAGGTTTGAAGCAGGAGGAAGATAATGTCAGTGTGTCCATTCCTCGCCAGGCTCTCGAACAGAACCGATAGCCTCTTCTGTCAGAGCGAGAGGAGAAACGGGGCTTTTTCACCACACCGCCGTTTGCCCACAACGCCACAAACAATATCTGACATGTACCGAATTACACAAAAGAAAGAAATTTAATCATGTTGCCTATTCCCAGCCCCTTCACATGACATGGTAAATTGACAGTCCCATCTTTAGCCAAGCTGAGGGAATTATAACACGTCTTTAGCACGTACGTGAAGGGATTCTCTGATTGAGTTTGCGTATCTCCATCCCTAAAGGTGGATTAAGACAAAAGCAACAGCTATTTTTAAGAACCAGTTCCCCCAAAAATTACAACTCTGTCATTTACACACTCTCAAGTCGTTTCACGGTCAACGTTCAACTTGTTTTCCATGACAAATACTGTAAAATTCACTGAATATGCATTTTAAATAAGATTTAATTTGTACTAATTTGATAACGAACTTATCCATTTTAATGTGAGCGCGAGACAGTGGTGGGCTTGAAGAGAGAGCCAGTCCACATCCTGTAGCCAAACAAATTGTTAATCTTATAGGATTAGATCATGGCTAGGACACGTGCCGTGTGGTATATTCATAGTAGACATCATAACTGCGGTGTCCCTTTCAACCGCTGAAGTAGAAAATGCTGTGAAGGTTTGACTGGACGTCAGAAAGAGATAAAGAGTAGCTCAAGAGGTGTTCAGAGTCTCCCGTGTGCAAGGTTTGAGACAATAACATCCACATACCGAGTCTGCATCCCTGGGAGACCCTAATAAATACGCCAAATACTGAGTCTCCAGCCCAGAGAGGAAATAGACAACAGCAGTAACACCAGGTTCTGAGTTGCCAGCTGCCAGCTGCATTTTCCAGATTGCAAGGATCCTCTCGGAGCTCCAAAAGTTCAGCATTCCCCAAGCACATCATGTGCTGAAATGAAATCCTGCACCTTCCCGACCACAACAAAACACAAAGCCCAACCAGTGGAAGAAATCACCTCTCTGGGTCTGATTATTCAAGGCTGTGGAACATGAACATCACATAAACCCCTTTCCAGAGACTTTGGTTTAGTGTACTCTCCAATGATTTCAATGAGACGTTGCATAATTGATCTATCAAATGTTTTATACAAATGAGTTCTTTGTTTTCAGTTCTTCTGTCAATCATGCATACAATACTTTCAATTTCTTGATTATATATTGTATCTTATTTCTGTATATCGTTTTGCAAATACATTTGAATGTTTTACTTTTTCTTTGTCAGAGTTGACAATATGGTGAGAGACTATACAAGTTAATGAGCAATTGGATTATTCTCATTATGTTATGATAATTCTCATACGACACTATGAGATAAAATGAACGTATCATCTGATGCCTGCATACATATATTCAAACGTGCATCTTATAAAATTAACTCTTAATGCACATGTGCACGCTATCAGCATTTTCACAGGTTCGTGTTATTAAAGTTTGCGTAGAGATAACTTAAGAGTTTTCTGTTAAAACGGCGTGCTGTTAGTGGCCCCTAAGTTAATAACTAATGATTGTTGAGACGGAAGTGAATTCATCAAAACTAACTTTAACTGGAAAATAACTTTATTCTAGAACTGCCAAAAAACAATTTGTTACTTTAATTTCCTATTATCACTGTAAAGCTGCTTTGGAACAATCTTAAAAGTGCTATATACATACAAAACCTACATATTTTGCCTAAACAATTACAAAATTTGCATTTAGAAGATATAAGCATTCAAAACGTATGGCGCTTTTCCACTACACAGTACCAGCTCGACTTGACTCGGCTCGGCTAGCCTTTGTTTGGTTTTCCGATGTGTAAAATTTGTACCTGTTCCTACTTTTGGGTACTTTTTTTTGTACCACCTCCGGCGAGGTACTGAGCGAGCTAAGGCGATACTAAAATGTCACGTGAAAACAATGCCGACAGCTGATTGGTCAGAGAAAATCGTCACCATTCACTGCGTCATCATTGCACACGCCAGATGGAGTATCCAGAATAACCCCGCCATGTTTAAATAGTTTGGCCAGAGACAGTTTCTAAAGTTACTACTATTATTTTGGCAACTCGGAAGAATACGCCGTGGCCAAACGAGGAGGTGCAGACTTTCCTTTGTTTGGTGGCTGAAGAGAGAATTCTGCGAGAGCTCGTTAGGGCAATGAGGAACGAAAGGCATCGCTATGATGACCGGATACTATTTGTGGCGGTACTGTCTGCAATGGAAAACGGAACAAAAAGCGAGCTGAGTCAAGCCGAGCCAGCGCAGACTCATCCCAAGACGTCATATAACTGACGTCTTTGGACGTCTTTTGACCATACGTCAACATCCGCCGTTTAAGGGTACCCTTTAACAGCGGTTAGATGATGTTATCGGATACTAACCCTACCCCACACCTAAACCTACCCCTTCACCTAACCGACGTTAAAGGTAAAGCGTCAGTTGTATGACGTCCCAGGATCGTCATGTAACTGACATTAAAGGGTACCCTAAAAGGGCGGATGTTGACGTATGGTCAAAAGACGTCCTAAGACGTCAGTTATATGACGTCTTGGGATGAGACTGTGTTAGCCGAGCTGGTACTGGTAATGGAAAAGCGCCATTACAGTCTCTTACTTCAGCCAATATGGATTAATTTTGATGACATCACTCTGCACTTCAGCTTCTCATTGGATTTTCTGACCAATCAAATGCTCTCTTGAAACTAAAGCGTCCCATCCCGTCCCTACATTATAAATAATTGTTGAAGTCGTGGCTAAAATCGGTCACTAGTTCACACATTTACTATTTGCTACCTGGTGAATGGCATTTAGTGCACTATATAAGGGATAAAGAATGATTCAGACAGTGTAAATATACTTTCGACTGGGGTGAATGACGCGTTAGTCACGCGAAACCGTCGTAGCTCCAGTCCAGAGACACAAGCAGACCAGAAAACCCATCGGACCAATTTGAATGCTATATTATAAAGCTAAGCTTAGGTAGAAACTGCGGATTTACCGAGCTCTGGTCGAGCTGTGATATAAACTAAAAGCTATTGGCTATTTTAAAAAGGGGAGGAGCTGATTGATGTCCCACTCCATCTTCCTGTTTCAGTAGAACGTCTACACCCTGAATAATGTGGCACATTTTAAGGCACTTTAGTGGGCCTTTAAGTTACATAAAACATCACTGCAATTCTGGTGCTTTGTGTAATTCCAACGCATTCTCAACCCAAGGCGTCATAAACGACACTTCGACAATTCAACATCTCATCGTCAAATGAGATGCTTTGGCTATGGTAGGTTTAGGTATGGGGTAGGGTTAGGGTTAGACCACTAGGAGGCGCCTTCTGCCCCATATATATCTGCGTCTCATTTGACGTTAAAGGGTGCCATGTGCGTTAGATGTCTAGGCTTTGGCAAAAAGCGTTGTTTATGACGCCTTGGGATGAGAACGGCCTCGTAATTCCTAAACTTCAGAAACCAAAATGTAGAAGAAATCAGAAATAATGAACTGTTTATAATGTTTATAATCAGTTTATAATGAACTGGCCACTATTTTCTTGCATTCCACAAGGGAACAAAAACATACGGTTTTGGAACGACATGAGGGTGAGTAAATAACGACAATCATCTTCGTGTGAATTATCCCTTTAACAGCGGTGGTGGCAGAGCCGAGAACAGCCGGCTAATGTTCTCAGTACACCAACAAAACGGAAGCAAAGTCAGAGAGGCCAAGAGTCAGACATTCAAGTGCTTTGCGTTTCCGGCGGTGCTTGCATAAGCACCCCACACACACACAAACACAGCTGAGAGCGAGGGCAGCCAACATCGGAGCAGGGTGCCAAACCGAATACATCAATAGAAAGAAGATGCATTTTGTGGTTTTCAAAGGCTGCTATGCGAAACCGCTTATTATTTTTGTATTTGACCCAAAAGACTCAAAAGCAAGCCAAAAGTCTATTCTACAAGCCGTAGAACAGTTTTGTAACCTTGCCGAAACGATTGCGGTCAGCGAATGGAGCCCCGGATGGCGTACGTTAAGCTTACTAGAGGTTGAGCTATCGGTTGGTGAAAGAAAGACGTTTGAATGAGTGTGGGCTGGATGAATGCCCCTCCCCACCTCCCCATCACGCAAGCTGAAATGAATCGGTCCGCAGCTACGCGCACCCTGTCTGTCACGCTGACACGGATCAGTGCATTTGGACCATGATGGGGGTCAGCGGGTAAATAAAGCGTGAGCGAGTGAATGAAGGGGCACAGATATTAGTTTCTCTGTGACATTGTGGCTTTGAACGATGAGATGAGATGGGCAGGTGGATTTATTGCAGGTTTTAATGGAGGACCCTGTAACCTGGAGATGCAAGCACAGAACACTGAGAATATTCAGGGGGCTGAAGATGTTCTCTCTTTTGTCAAAAGGGCAGGGTTTCAAAAGAGTTTTCTGAATATGTTTGAATGCCGAGTCGAATAAAAGGATTTCAAAACAACTCTGGAAAAAAAAAAAAGAGTTTTGCTGCTTGTTGATTAAAATGAGGATGCTATAGGAATTTTGTCACAATGTAATTTCATTGCGTGTAATGAACAAAGTGGTAAAACAGAAAAGGAAATCTCTTCTATGTGGTTGGACCTTGAACAATCATTGTCAAAACTCCAACTTGGGAATTTGTTTTTCAAAAAAAAAAAAAAAAATCCACATTGGATAATTGTGATGCTGTAAATAACTGTAAATGCACTCAAGGCATGGATGGCTATTTGCCGTTTTAAGGGAAGAACTAAATTAACCCCTGCTTTCATACCAAACAATCCAAACTTCCTTCCAAAAGTGGATCTGATGGGAGGTTTAAATTATGGGTGAACTTAAGGCATTAGTTTGCTTATGAATGGACTTGTTTGATGAAGGTTTGATGTCTTTTGAGGAGTTGATACAGTATCAGATACGGTAAAGCAGGAGTTTTTTTTTTACACCACATTTTTTTACACCAAGATACCACATTTTGTAATAACAGAAGTCTGTTTCCTATAGAAAAACTACAATTTCAGACACCTAGAAAAGTCAGTGAGTCTGTTACAATGTTCTAAATGCTACATCTGAGGGAAATGTAGTTCTGAATACTAGACTTGCTTGGGATATGGAACTTTTTTTCGCTATAAGGGAAGAAGAATGGGGAAATATGTTGTAATATTGAGCCAGGAATTAAGCGGAGATAATCCAAATGCAAGCACTATTTTAACGAAACAAACCTGTCATCCAGGGTAAACAACGAAACACGGAACTCAAGACAGGAGCATAGAAAACAGCTACAAGCAACAAGCTACGAGCAAACAAGCTATACAAGATAACAAGGGGGTGGGGTTAATCAGAAACACCCGGAGAGACTAATAAACAAGAAAAACTACAAAGGACTACAAAACATGGCACAGAAGAGGAAATAACAAAAGTCCACACAAGACAAGGAGATTACAAGACAGCAATCATTGTACATAGACATGAATACTTCACCAAACTGGACGTGTATTTAACAATCCCCTTTTACCTCTAATTGCAAAACACAAATTGGTTCACTCACTCGCTGTCATGGTCATGTAATAAGTTACAAATATTTTGGGCCAACATTGTTTTAGAAATTGTTAATATCTTTGATTTGGCATTGGATCCTTTATTTTTGATCCTTGGTCAGCCAGATTAAAGGTACAATATGTAAGAATTTTGTTATAAAATATCCAAAAATCATCATATTTCCTGCAGTTGTGTACTTCACTTACGATATCACAAAAATCTCAGAAGATTGTTTAATTTCAGAGAAATTCCAACCCGATCTTGAACTTGTAATGTATGTTGTGTATTTATTTATTTAATTATTTTACCCTTTTAGTGGCCTATGATAAATGTGCTGATTATTATTTCTGTTGATGTTTCTTTATTTCTTGTTTCTTGATTTTGGTTGAATTAGTTGTGTTTTGCTGTTGGAAGTTGGAAAATGTTTAATAAATATATTTTAAAAAATAAGGCTTATACAAAGACTTTTAGAGACAAAGACGCAAGTAATGTATATATTTCAAATTGTAATGACTACCAAATTGGCGTCATTAGCTCAACCCAACATTCTGTCATACTCCTCTCCCCAGATCCCAATTATTTCACTGAAAAGCTTCCTTTCCACCATATATAAAATGTATTCAAATTTGACAAGACACTCTGTAACTTGCAGCTTGCTGTATATGTGTCATGCCAGGGTTTACTTCTCATAGATTTGCATCACTACCATTCAAGCTTGTCAGAACACATTGCACCAAGTTTGATTTAATTTTAAAGTCTCGTTACTTATCCAGCAGCCAAGTTTAAATATTACCAGGACAAATGTGATTTGACAGCTACTGTATGGTGGACCACAATACTTCAGCGAATAACATCTTTAATTATGGTTTATTCCTCACATAAAGATAACTTTGGGTTCAAAATGCTGGGTGAAGATAACTAAAATATAGTAACTTCTAAATGTATTCAAGTCAAAAATATATGTATACCAACCTACCACCTATTTGTTATAGGTTAAATAAGGAAGAAATAGCAATTTATGATTTTTTTTGTGCCATCTTCCTAGTCCTTTTGACAACAGAAAAAGAATCAAATAGATGTGAGAGTGAGTGTTAAATGAACATTCATCTTAAACTTGAAAAGCACATGCAAGCAGTATTGAAATGCTTATTACAGTGATACTACATTGTAACAACAATGTCATCATAAACCAAAATGGTTATTTTCACCCTGGATTCACAGTCACATGACTAACATTTTTCAGCCAAGTTCCCACTGCAGAGATAAAATGAAGTATCACAGCCAGCTCCAAAATCAATTAAGCCCCAATAAGAGTGGTGAAGTGTAGAAAATATGACAGTGATCTGTTGATGTCGAGTGTGGGCTGATGGCGGACCATGACAGGCGCTCAATATTCATCACCTCTGGCAGTTCTGCGACGGCCAGCATAACGAGAGAATGGACTTGTGGGTAACATAATCATCCAATTAGAGATGATAATCTCACCAGCCAATCAGAGGCTGAGGTTTGCTCCCCTGAGGCATTCTGTTGGCCATAATAAATTTAGGGCCACTCAGATTGCATTAAGCCCCTTTACATTGCCACAATGTATCTGCTTGTCACCGTCTCAAGGCGCAAACGAGGTCTCTCTTACAGATTCTGGCTATCACTCACAATAAAAAAGTGCGCTTAAAAATTTGCTGCCATATCAACCGAACTGCAATCTAAGGGGGAAATCTGTACATTTGCATCTGTAAAGTACATCTGATTATTGTAATTCCAACTGATATAATTGATTCGGAAGGTCAAAAACGTATGCTCGGTTAACTTAGACATACATAAAGATGGATGTAAATGAGAAGTATGTCACTGACACTTCATCTAAATCATATGTGTGACAACTGTCAGACCTGCATAGAAATGGGATGAACAGAGTAATACTCCCCAATCATCTCTGCCTCAATCTCCCCTCCCCCAATAATCCACCTTGTTGCCCGTCTCATCCATCAATCCTGAAGGGAGGAGAGGAGCGATTGTCTGAGAGATTTTAAGATCTGATCCGATCTGCTGCTCAGTCAGGTGAATTCATCTTTAAAAATCTAGGGCTAGAAAAATCAATGCTCACTATAAATGCATGCACACACACACACACACGTCTGGGGTACTATCTTTGTGAGGACTCTCCATAGACGTAATGGTTTTTATACTGTACAAACTGTATATTTTATCCTCTTAGACTAACCCTACCTCTAAACCTACCCATCACAGGAAACATTCTGCATTTTTACATTTAAAAATAATAATAATAATAATAATAATAAATTCAATTTAGGTCCCCACAGTGACACTAGTCCCCATGAGTCTGTGTGCATTCAGGTTTAAGTTCCCACCGGGATAGAAAAACATGTACACACAGACACACACACACGTGAGCACATATTTAATATTTGTGAAGTACTTCACTTACGTACACTTATTTCTCTTGTCTCAGACAACTCTTTTAAATGCAAATTGATACTATTCTTAAATCAAACCTTAAAACCTTAAAAAATATGGTAATAAAATCGCAGTGACATGCAGCACAGTCGAAGTTGAATTTTGGGCGTTGTCCTTCCTTATCCCTTCCCACCTTTCTCTAAATCGAAATAAAAACAAAAAGGCTAAACTGAAAAGGGTACTAAACAATATAGCAACAGCTTCGATTTACCATAATATCAATTATGCCTTTCTTTTGTTTGTTTTTTTAACATGACAGATCTGTATGATTAGATAGTGTTCAATGAAACTAAAAAAAAAAATAAAGTAACATTTTAATGACAGGTCTCTTTTAATACTGAGACAAAGTACTGTACGTAAACTGGATCCAAGTATTTCCTCTCAATCCTTAAGTAAACCTTGAGAAGTGCATTGTTGTGTTAAATTTAGCATTAATTCCCCAATGAACATGTACAACATCAATACAGACACTTGCATTCGCTCTAAGCTATCAATACGTAAACATCAATATGCGAATGAACTACTTTTAAGTTAATAACATTAATTATTTATGAACAATTTATGTACACATTGATTCAAGGCACAGTAGAAGCAATAGCAAACGAAAAACTTCAGTGTATATATATAAAAAAACAAAACAAAACATTGTTTCGTTTAATTTTGAACAACTGTAAAGGTGATTATATTCTAATCACAATGAATGGGGACAAAATTACAAATAAAAATTACAAATGCAAAATTACCATAAAGAAGGTATCATAAAAGTGGCCAAATTACTTATGTGTCATATTACAAGACTTTTGAAGTCACAATAACTGTGTGGGAAAAAATACCAAAATGTAAGAAATATGATAGCTTTGTGTAAAGACCACATCAAAATTTTATATCATTATCCATAGATAATCAAATATAATCTTCTCTTCCATTGAGCTAATAATCACAACAACAAAAAAAGAAGAAAAAAAAGAAGGTTTTGCACACTGGAAAAACTGATTCATTTAAGTACAGTTGGGCAGCTGCCAAGATTTTCTTTAAATAATATCTTTGATTTTGATGTTTTCTTCATACATATAGCTAATCATGCAGCTTCTTCAACAAGTTCATACAGTTCACTTCAACACTTCTCTTTTTGGGTTCATGGTGATATATTAACTATAATGTTTGTAAATAGAATAATCATTTGATTTTATTTATTTCAACAAAAGGTGATCTCATGAGAAACAGTAACTATTTAACTGGGTGGTTGTCACGAATTGGTCTTGTCTCTGTCGCGTTTTGTGTTTATGTCATGTTCCATGTCTGTCATGTGATTCCCTGTTTGTCATGTGATCTGCCATGTGTCTTGTCATTGGTTAATTGTCTGTTCATTGTTCACAGGTGTCCCTTGTCCTGTTATTAATCTGTGTATTTAACCCCTAATGTTTGCCATGTGTCTTTGGCTATGTTTACACGGAAGAAGAGAAGAGAAAACGCAAAAGTGGCGTTGCGTTAGCACTTTTTATTCCTCGTTTAGACGAGTGTTTTAGGTGGGAAATCCGCGTGTATGTGGTGACGCAAAAGAGTGTGAAATTGTAGTATACACTCCAGGCGGATAGGTGGCAACGTGAAGCACTGCCACACAACAACACCAAGTCTGCGCGCCTGCTTACAACCTTCACTGTCAAGCAAACTTTAGCGTTTTTACCGTTTACACAGGAACGCGGCGGTGGAGCATTTTTAAGAAGAGTGGTTTCACTTTTTTTGCGTTTTTAAGCCCCCAAAATGCCGTCGCCATGTAAACGAAAGGCACATCCGATAAAATATTTTTACGTTTTCACCCGTGAGCTTTCTCGTGTAAACAGGGCCTAAGTCAAGTAATGTTTCCTGTGATCTTGTTATGTTTGTTACTATTAAACTGCATTTGGGCTCTATCTACAACTTGCTTCCAGTGGATCCATACAGTGGTAATTTTGTATCAATTTGTGCAACTTTTTTTTTTTAAGTGTTTAGATAAAGGTAAGGGTTGGGTACCGAAACTCTGTGCCAATTTGGAACCGGTTCTGACCTAAACGGTAGTAACCAGACAAATTTCGGTGCCTGTTTTCGGTGCCTTAGTCTCTGTGTCATGAGGCGCACACACACACAAGTCTCTCACTCGCTCCCTCTCTGTAGTGTGCGATCTAGAATCACGATTCACACCGCCTTGACGCTCACGTCATCATATTATATTAGTGCGTGCATCATCTGCTCCTCAGATTTCTCTGCAGAAAAAGGTCAGCAGAGCGAGGCGTTCGGCAGCGAACGCAGCGTCAAGTATTATTACCATATGTTACCTGTATTTATATTCTTTAAAGATATAAGTTAATATTGTGTCCAGTTTGGCCCTGTAAATAAAGGGGTGTTCTTTTTTGACAAAGTGTGTGCGGTTTCATTTTCTTAAGTACCGTTTCAAGAACCGCTTAAGCACCGGAACCGTTTAAAAAAATACAGAGTAGGTACTGGTATCGGATAAAACCCAACCGATACCCAACCCTAAGAAAGGTCCACCCATAAATCGTCAATGGTGTGTAAAAACACATTTCAAATAATCTTCTCATTTGTATGAATTTCACACATACAATCTCAGTCAATGCTTTCACAATTTGCTAAAAAACTAAGAGAGTAAGAATAATTAATTGTTCATTCACTGTTAACCACATCTCCAATTCATCCTAATGGAACTTTGTGTGAAGCCTGAGCGAGCAACAGTAGGGCGGAACGAGAGAGCAAAGGGTCAATTCCTCCCTCTTTCCTCCTTTATTTCATTCTCTTTTTGTCTCTCAGTCTATTTCCTGTATCCTTTTCACCTTTGATGGAGCATTCATGTTCTTTTCTACTCCTCTCTGACAGTTGGACTGAAAGCAAGCATCATCCTCTCAGGCTGGTGGGATAAGGAGAGATTGAGGCCGCTGCCAGCACCTGTTTGGATCTCTGTGAGGAAAATGTCATTTAACTCTCCTCTTCATCTTCCACTCGGCATACCGGTGTCACTGGGCCAATGCAATGTGACCAGGATACCAACAGGACGACTCATTAGTCAACCCTGGCACCGACAGACACGCACACACACACACATATAAATGTGTGCAGGATTTAATTAAAAAGAGTTTGAGCACTGTGGGCGATTCTCATCATGACATCCTCCCCTCACCTCTGAGGTTAATATCGGTCTAATGCACTCTCCTCACACACGTGCACACAACAGTATATTACACGTACACGTGCATGTGGCTCTTAAAAAAAACAAACTTTTAAAGCACATCCACTGTAAAATATATATTTATTTAATTAGTCATGGCAATATAATATATATATGAAAAATGAATCAAGAGTAAAGTCACAGTTGGTATATATGGAGTCAGTTATGATAGCAAAAATAGGCTTCTATAAGTTTAAGACGAAAACCACTTAAACCATTTAACCTAAGTGTTATGGTTTCACTGTTAAAACACTGTGATAGTTGATGGCATGCCACAGATATTAGGTTGAAAATAACTTTATGAATTTATTCCTACAGCTTCATTCACTAAACACTGTTATTACCTATTCATACCTTCATGAATGTATGTGAATTTGTGAGATACACACAATAGCTTGAGCTCCAAGAAATTAACGAAGATGCTACTATATGAGACAACCACCAATTAATTATATTAGGTTTCATGGCATATGGTGTGTGTGTGTGTGTGTGTGAGAGAGAGAGCATGTGTGTTCTCTATAGTTGCAGGAATGTATCTAGTGCTGTAATTAAGAATATGGGATTGTTTTTTCTGTGCCTACAGAGTGTCCATGTATGTTAAGCAGTAATTGTAAAAGTCTAAGTGGAAAGGCTAATTAATAGCTAATCGTGAACAGTAGAGCATAATTTATAGACCAGCACTACTATTCTAACACAAGAAGACAATATTTTGTTTTAAAAGAAATGTTTCCTGTATTTAATTGTAATCTTAGAAGGGGAGTTTCAACTGGTTCCCTTTTGAGGGATGGTGTTGGTGATATAGCGAATGCTTCTTGTGAACCAGTGTCTGAAACACTTGTGCAAACATGCCAATTCTCTTGGCTGAGGCATTCATACATGTATGAAGTCACTCATACCCCTTTTCCACCAAAAAAGAACGGGTTCAGAACTGGTTGCTGGTTCAAAGTTGGTTCAACTTGGCAACCCACTTTCTCATCTGTCGCCTCATTCAGTAAATTACTGTTTGGAGGTTAAAGTATGTCACCCGCTTTCCTATAGGTCTGAAACGAAGGGGCAACTAACAGAGTACAAAAGTGGACTTTAACAATATTAGCGTCCCACTTTCCCATCTGTTGGCCCTCCATTATCTTCTCATGCCTCCATTACGGGGTTGAGCAAATGGAAAAGTTCTCTCAATGAAATAAAAGAGTTTGGGGAGATTTTCCTGACCAGAGGCAAGTAGCAACCATCAGTATTCAACATAAACCAGCCTAAGGGTTGAAAAGCTTTACAGGGGGAAGATGGACTAGGTCATTATAAGTGACCCACTTTCTCTGTAGCTCCTTCCGGTTTACTTAATCCGAGGAAGAAGTGAGACAACAGGCTTCCCTTGTGGATCAGCAGACTCGGAGCAGGGAAAGTCCTCCCGTTATGGAGTAAGAGTGTCGCCCCAGTCTCTGTAGGTCTACGAGGAATAACAGCAGGTGCTTTCTAAGAGCTTTTTTGATGCTAGAGGAACGTGAAGGCTCCACAGGTGATCCACTCTTTGTTTTGTTTTTTTACTTTTTACACTCTTCCAGTAGGAAAGATGAAAGCTGGACATGGTTGAGGCTATGTCTATAGCTTCCCTTTGCTATCTCTGCTCCCAAGGTCTCTGGAAGCTCTATCAGGAAAGGGGAATCGGGCTACGTCACTTGGTAAACTGAAAGGTTGACCCTAGGATCAGATCCCTTGTTGTATGCTTGTATGCTTGGGCAGGCATTTGGTCAGTATTTGGTCAGGTCCCATAGTGTCAAAACCCTGACGCAGTATCAAGTTCCCCTGAAAGAGAACGTCTCACTGAGAAAGGAATGAGACACAAAGTCATACCTGCACATCTTCCTTCAGACAAAAAGAAGTTGATGACGCTTAACGCAGATGACCTGTTATAGCCATGCCTGTGCAATCAGTGACGTCACTAGTTACTAATGTCATTTTAGGTCGATCAGATAATTTTAAGCCAGTAAACTATGGTACAGTTTCAGTCCAATGATCCAGAATGCAAATCCATTCAAACAATCAATTCAAAACAGTGCTAAGGCCGTATCTTATATTACAAGATTACAAAGAGCTGAGTTAATATTTTACACGTTTGTGCTTCGAGTGAGGATGGGTACATGGTGGCCATAAAGGGATAGACATGGTCAAACACAATCCTTAGGTAGGCCGTGGCATTTAAACGATGCCCAATTGGAACTACTGTAAGGGGCCTAAAAACCTAGCCTGGATGCCAGCCCGAACTCCGCCCACAACATTTTTTGGTCTGGAAGTTCGGTCTGGACTCGATCCATTGAGGAGTAATTATGATCAGATAAGAAACGTTCGGGCCAATCAAATTGCCAGGGCGGGCTTTATACGATGATGGACAGATGATCTGCAAGGACATAATCGTCACGTTATCAAAGATCGCTTAACTGGTTTCCCTCAAAGATGACTGCAGCTGGAGAATTGAGATGTATAGATTCCGCCATCGCGTCTGTTGTGAAATAAATCGACAGCGCATTCATTTTAATAGACAAACAGAGAACTGCAATCAAGGCATTTGTCCATCGGAAAGATATTTTTGCCATCCTTCCTACTTGATTCGGCAAAAGGCGTAACTTATCAGCTGGCTCTGACGATCGCTAAGAAGATGGGTAGTATGAATAGCCTGTAGTTGTTGTGGTTTCTCCTTTAGTCGCACAATGGAGGATTAAATAAAAGAAGCTTCTAAATTATTTTACTTCTAAATTAAGTAAGTTCTGTAGTTGAAAACTGCGCTATGCAAAGTTGTTGAGTTACTGCGTTGCTCTGATTGGTTGTAGGTTTACCAACTATCCAATTGAGTGCAGAGGTTTTTTTTTTTTCCTGATTCGGTTAAGACACACCTCATAATCAAAGCCCTACGGAGCAGATTCAGACTCATATTCTCACTAGAATATGCAATCAAGGCATTTGATTGCATATTCTAGTGACTCATAGACTTATATTCTCACTAGAATATGAGTATGACGAAGTCAGGCTACTAAAAACCATGAGCCATGAAAATATCACACACACCATTACACCACCACCAGCAGCCTGCACAGTGGTAACAAGGCATGATGGATCCATGTTCTCATTCTGTTTACGCCAAATTCTGACTCTACCATCTGAATGTCTCAACAGAAATCGAGACTCATCAAACCAGGCAACATGTTGAATTTTGGTGAGCTCTTGCAAATTGTAGCCTCTTTTTCCTATTTGTAGTGGAGATGAGTGGTACCCGGTGGGGTCTTCTGCTGTTGTAGCCCAACCGCCTCAAGCTTGTGTGTGTTGTGGCTTCACAAATGCTTTGCGGCATACCTCGGTTGTAACGAGTGGTTATTTCGGTCAAAGTTGCTCTTCTATCAGCTTGAATCAGTCGGCCCATTCTCCTCCGACCTCTAGCATCAACAAAGCACAGGTTTTCCCTTTTCACACCATTCTTTGTAAACCCTAGAAATGGTTGTGCATGAAAATCCCAGTAACTGAGCAGATCGGATACTCAGACCGGCCTGTGAGGCACCAACAACCATTCCATGCTCAAAATTGCTCGAATCACCTTTCTTTCCCATTCTGACATTCAGTTTGGAGTTCAGGAGATTGTCTTGACCAGGACCACACCCCTAAATGTATTGAAGCAATTGCCATGTGATTGGTTGATTAGATAATTGCATTAAAGAGAAATTGAACAGGTGTTCCTAATAATCCTCTAGGTGAGTGTATGTACGTATTATTTATTTTGGACGACAGTAGTGGGTAAATTCAAGTTCATTCAACATAATTTGTTACATTTATATAGTGCTTTTTTCTGGGTACTCAAAGCTCTTTACATATGGACGGGGGAAATGTCCTCAACCACCACCAATGTGCAGCATCCACCTGGACGATGCAACAACAGCCATATTGCATCAGAACGCCCATCACACACCAGCTTACTGGTGGAGAGGAGACAGTGATTAAGACAGTCAGTACGTATGAGGATGATTAGGAGGCCAAGATGCATAGAGGTGAATTGGCAAATTTTTAATGACCACAGAGTGTCAGGACCTCGGTAGGTAAAGTGGGTAAAGAACAAACTGTTCTCAGTCAAATCCATGGAAACAGTTGCTATCTGACAAACAGCTGCAAGGAAACATTTCTTAACAGTTTAACTAACTTTAGTTTAAATAAATCATATTCAATTCCACAGAAATAAAGAAAATGTATTTTAATGGAAATTAAATTGTTTAAAATCATAACGTAATTAAGATTCTACAGAATTGTCATGAAAAGTGAATGATACAAAGCAAAGAAAACAACAACAATAAAAATGGAACTGTGGCAGAGGTGAAAAAGGTGTGTGTGTGTGTGTGCACGCCTGTGTTCATGTACCCTACTGCTCTGAGAAAGCCTACGCTAATCCATCTCGGCAGGGTCCACTCTCCACTCACTTCCCTTTCCCTCCTAGAAAGAGTCTCCAGAATTTGAGCTCTCTTTCAGAGCGAGAGAGCGCACAGTCGCCCACCAGAAACTGAAAGGAAAGGGAAAAGAAAGGGCCATCGATTGCCATGGCTTTTCATGGGGCCCGAGGTATAGTCAGTGCAGAGTGTGTTTGTATTTGAGGGGGTGGAAAAAAAACTAGAACGAAATGGAGAGATGAGAGGTCTTAGTGCCTCATACACACACCAATAATTCTGGATCTATTTTAATCTCACTTCATCTCCGTGATGGAGAACCACTTTGATTGAGTTGGTGTTTATTATCGTAGAATCCTGTGGAAATCGACATGTCGGTCAGTGTAAGGTCATCCCTACAAATAACAAAGAGTCCTTGTGCATGCCATGCGTGGGCCTTGTGTAAAACCATCACATTCACGCAGTATCGCTGAAAAATCGTATTATATAAGCGTACCATACAGTCGAGACAGAATAGTAACCCATTTTACTTTAGCAATGCACTATTTCTGAATAAACCAGAAGACAGCTAGGTGTTAGCATTCCCTTTCAACTCAATTTCAATTGCTCGGTTGACGCAAATCGCGACTCCTTTTGAATGGCCATAGACTTAGATATATCAATTAAAATGCATTATATAATATTAATTGGAACCATTACACCAACAGGGGCTTAAATGGGATCACATTCTAAATACAGACATTATTATGGAGTCACATTTTTTGCTCATTCATTCAGTAGAGCACTTGTGAGGTCAGGTTATGATGACAAGAGGGCCAGGCTCGAAATCTTCATTTGAGTTCACCTCAAAGGTGTTCAATGGGGTTGAGGTCAAGGCTTTATGTAGACCAGTTAAGATCTTCCACGCCAAACTCATCCAACCATGTCTTTATAGACCTTGCTTTGTGTACTGAGGCACGGCCATGCAGGAATAGAACACGGCCTTCCCTAAACTGTTCTCACAAAGTTGGAAGCATAGCATTGTCCAAAATGTCTTGTATACTAAAGCACTGGAAGTAAGGGGACTGGCCCAACCACTTTTCCACCAAACTTTGCGGCCTAACATCAACTTTACAGATTTTATCTTAGAGTTTATCTTATTATATTGATGCACTGTTTGTCATATGTGTTGGGTATAATGACTGACAAATCATGCATAACAAGACAAGTGACATGTTTTAAAAAGTAAACAAGGCCCATACTGTAATGCCTGGTTCAGATTACACGATTTTTTTTTGCCTGTTACGATAGTCACTGTGTCAGATTACGCGATTTTCACTCCTAAAATCTTGTCGTGGACAAAACACGTCAGACTACACGTTGCTTCCTGACTAGTCATCGTATGCTGTCTTGAACAGCGTGCGCGATGTTATCGAGAAGGCGAAACTAGTAGCGAGTGACTTCCGGAAACGAATGTAAACAAACAATGGATGAAGCTGTGTTCAGAAAAAAGTCAAAAAGAAAGAAAACCCGACAATGGACACGTTCCAGGATTGCTCAAAGAGGACAGTATGGGTCAATCCTCCAAAGTGACCTTGAGGTAAAATATTGTTTTGTTATATATTTTTACTTTTAGTTTCAACGTTAGCACTCTTTCGTTTCGCCATTTTTGAAAGTTGTGTAACGTTACGGAAAAGCTTGTGTGCTCCTATTTTGGTCAACCTCATTCATGTGGAACAGTCGTGGACGACCATTAAAAAAAAACAAAAAAACATGCTATTCTTTTTGTCGTGAAGCATCGCAGACGCGATGTAGGTTGTCGCCCACTATGACACATTTTTCGAAATTATACGATCGAATCTTGCGTCCCGGCGCCCGTTGTCGTTTACAAATCCCCACGACACCCTACGTCAAACGGATTGTGCAAAAATCGGGCTAAAATCATGTAATCTGAACCAGGCATAAGAAGATGCATCAAAACAGTCTTTATATTATCATTCCTAAACAATGGGCACTTTATTCTGCATGTCAGCATGTTAAGTTTGAAAACACCTCCTCCGAGGCACACCTTGCCATAATCATGCAAAAATGCATCACCCCACCTTTCCCAAAAGCACCAGAAATCTCAAACTAAATGTGACAAATGAAGAGAGGATCTTGGCATAATGAGAAGGAGAGAGAGTGCAGGGAGAGAAAAAAGTGAGTGTTCGGAAAAAGCTTTTACAGCGAGCTAATGCAACCTGGGCTCTTCAGCCGCGCAGTCGGCTAAAACACCCGCCACAAGGATTAACGCTCTCCTGGTCACCATAGCAACTCCAGTCTGCCACAACAGCTCTCAGTACTTTTTTTTTTTTTTTAACAACAAGTTTTTCCTGTGGAAATGAACAGGTGAATTTGAGAGGTTCTTAGGATGCCCTGCTTTCATAATGATTGACCTTTCGATAGCAGCGATCAGACGTGATTTACTTTAATGGGAGAGACAGCGGCAGGCAAAGCAAGAGCAAAAGAGTGTGTGTTAGCGCAGCGTTTAAGGTTCAGCTTAAAAAAATGGCGTTTTATATATATATATATATATATACTGTATAGAGAGAGAGAGAGAGAGAGAGAGAGAGAGAGAAAGAGAGAGAGAGAGAGAGAGAGAGAGAATATTGGGATTAGAGATTGGGATATTTTAAGAGTACATATTTAAATGAGTAAAAATATTATTTTTCTTAGACAGCAATAAGATTAAATGGATAACAAATGGAGATTTTTGTTAATTCCAACCCAGTCCAGCCTACTCATAATATTTAAAAAGAGAAGGCTCATATAAAAATGTAAAAGTATGGATTCATGTTGCCTAAAACAAAGACGTATGAATTTAGGGGGTGTAACATGTAGACAGAGAGATTTGGCATGTGGGCTTAATACATGCAAACCGCGCTGAAATTAAAGGGACAGTTCACCCAAAAATGAAAATTCTGTCCGATTATCAAATTGTATGAATTTCTTGTTCCTGCAGAACACAGAAGAAGATATTTTAAAGAATGTCGGTGACCAGACAGTTTATGGATTCCATTGAGTCAATGGGATCCATCAACTGTTTGATTACCCAACATTCTGTAGCCCTCAAGCGGTTCATGGGGTCTATACGACCCCAATCGACATTTACTTAATAATAAAAAAAAAAGATTCCCTTCATCTCAGTGGAATAATATTTTGTGACTCATACATTATCTATCTCTACACACGCACACACACACACACAAATGGGCTTGATTTGGTTGTTCTAAAGGTAAAAAAAAATAAAATAAAATGTTTACACTTCTGGTCTTTGGGTCAAAAAACAAAACAAAAAACGAAATATATTTTCTTCATGTGTCAAAAAAAAAAAAAGAAAAATCCAGCATAAATCTGAAAATTTTTACACAGAAATGAAGGCCTAGTACTAGAGCATAAATGCAATGTATCATAAAAAAATATCATTTTTCATACACTCTAAAAATGCTGGGTTGTTTTAACCCGATTTTGGGTCAAATATGGACAAACCCAACTGTTGGGTTAAATGTATTAATTGCATTTTTTAATCCAACATTTGGGTTTGTCCATATTTGACCCAAAATTGGGTTAAAATAACCCAGCATTTTTTAGAGTGTAAGCTAATGGTGTAGTTGAGGAATTGTGTTGTATACGAATACAAAAGTACTTTATATCTCCAAAAACACAGCATTAATGAATATTTGAGGAGTAAAAAAAAAAGATATATTATTTGTATGATTAAAAATGTATATTTTTTGTACAATTACTTAATCAATTGTTGGGATCGTATAGGCCCGGAAGCCCAGAAGTGTAAACAGGAAACGAAGACCATTTGATGGTTAAAATATCCTCTTTTGTGTTCAGCAGAAAAAATAGGAAATTCACATAAGTTTGAAACAACTTGAGGGTGAGTAAATGATGACATAATTAAATTTTTAAGTGAACTCTCCCTTTAACACAGCATGTTCATTAGTCTCCCCCTTTTAGACCCAAGGGACCTGTCTAGAAACAATTCCCAACATAGCCTTTATTTCTCTGGATTCAATTCTGCTTCTCACTGCTGGCTTGCTGACCTCCATCCAAACACAACCATTGAAGACATGGAGGGCATTTAAGAGGTTGCTATACCACACAGCCACACATCCAGGCACAACAGGAGGGAGTGAAGGGGGGAAAATGAGGAAAATGGACAAGTGCTCTCCTGCTGGATTTGAGTAGCACTGAGTGGTCATGTTTGCCGTGTGTGTGGGCATCACATCCTCTCAAAGTCTGAAAGCCTGACATGACATACAGAAGAAAAAAAATAAAAGAGAAAGATGTTCTTATTTTCTTAAGTTCCATTATTTCATCTCTGGCTGAACCATCATGGATGATTTATAATCTCAATGAAAGTAAAAAATAAATCTTCTAATACACAATAAAACTGCTCCAGAATGACATTTATTCAGAAAAGTGCTGTATTAAGAAATTAGGGTTGTTTTTGGACATAAATATCACAATTTAATATATATATATATACAGTATATATATATATTAAAATGTGACTTTACTCTTAGCTCTCGTCTTTTCAAACTCGGCTGGAATCAATCTGTCTCCCACATTTCCTTGTTTCCTTCAGTGAACTTCAAGAGCGCTTTTGAAAACTTTGCATGCTGGTATCAGACAGCAGTCGAAAACCCGAAAAGTGTAGGCAGACGTTCCAAAACATCAAAGCGATTGTTTTTAGGAACTGATTTGAATATCCTAGATTGTATGTAAACTAGAGTTTGAGTTTGCAAAGATCTTTTGGTAGCACGCAGGGGAATTTTGTTTTGGGGTTTTCGCGCACACACATACACACACACACGCACACGCATTAACCGAGCGCTCAGATGCATGATCCGTCGAGTCGGTTTGTGGATGCGTATGGCTTATAGATCTAACCTCGGCCATCGCCACCTCGCCGCGCTTCACTGAAGCATTTATCTCCCAAACTGCATCGGCTTTCCCCTCTAAAGCACTTCCTCCAGCTCTCTCCCTCTCCCCTTGGTCTCTATAAGAGTCCCTCTGTCTATTTTCTCTCCACTTCCTCTCTGGGAGTCTCTCTCTCTGTTATCGGCTGTTGGAGTAGCTTCACTCGGTCACAGATAGCGGAAGCTGCGGTGGGCAATCTGCCAGACAGCCGGAGCTATCAGATACGCATGGAATCCTAATACATCATGATACATGGCATGTGTGTGTGTGTGTGTGTGTGCACGTGGATACGCGGGGAAAAATGACAGCTAAAATTAAACACAGTGAGACCCAAAGTGTTTGTGACTGAGCTAATATTAGAGGTGGCACTAAAAGAGGGAAATCACACACAGGATAACTTTTCTATTTCTCTCGCTATCTGTCTATATTTGTGTGTGTGTGCAGTCCTTTCATTTTCACACTTCAGCTTTAGCAAGAGTGATGATAAGAGACAAAGAGTCGAAAATGATTTCGCATCTAAAATGGAAGAACCTGACAGGGAGAGGATACGTCTCTCTCTCAAAAGAGATCATGTCTTCCTAACAAATAACCATGATGAATTACTGCTCAGCCTCATTTTATGACTCTGCCACAAATTTCACCATGCAGAGATTTCACTTTAATGATATTAATTACAGTATTTTTCCCCAACAAATGCTTACTTATGTTTGAGTGATTGCTGAGTGAGTTGGAATTTATAGAATTTGCCAATGTCCCCAAAAAGCCTATATATATATATATATATATATATATATATATATACATATACACTGTAAAAATATTGTTGGTTTAACTTTAAAAATTAAGTAACCTGGCTGCCTTAAAATTTTAAGTTAATTGAAATGCAGAAAAAAATTAGTTAATAAAATGAAGGTATAATATTATTATTATAATACCTTCCTCAAAATATTATGTTGTTTGTTATTTGAGGTATTAAATACCTCAAAATATTATGTTATCTGAAATTAAATGTTATTTGAGGTATTAAATACCTCAAAATATTATATTATCTGAACTATATAAATCATTTAAGTTGATTTGACAAAAGAAAAAAAAAATGTGATTACAAAGCAGTAAAATATTTTTTTACAGTGATATATATATATATATATATTAGGGGGTGTAACGGTTCATAAAATTCAAGGTTCAGTTCAATACAATACACTTGTGTGACGGTTCGGTTTTGTGACGGTACGTTTTCGATACAGCAAAAAGAAAGAAATGCCAGAGAAATGTCCTTGATATAATTTTTTAATTACATTTTTATTAAAACTAACATCATAAAGTATGATATTTTTTTACTTTGAGCAATGATGGAGCTATACTTGACTTTTCTTAGGAGCATATAAAACAAAACAGCTCCTTGGACAAAATGAAATGTAATATTGTAGTAGTTATAAACAAAGGTTTATTTTAGTTCAGATTAACATTTGAGGGCAGAAATTGTATTCATAATGTCAAAATAAAACCGGCGTAATGTTATTCGAAAGCATTATAGCCGACTATTCCTGCCAAACTCCCATGGTTACAGTTAGTAGTGTTACTACAGTAAATCCATGGTGAATGTTGCTGATCTGTAGACACTGGATAGTTCATTCATAGAACAATGTTTGTTCCTGGTTTCCACTTCGTTAAGAACGAAGAAATGTGAATGTTTCTCACTAGATCTCGCAGCGATGTTATTACTTCAGTGGTGAATTCAAATGCTTTCTTTACTGGATTTGGCTGTGTAGTAACAGTGCTGATGATCAAGATCGGCTCACGCTGCATTGGTCCAAACTTATAAACGTTCCGTCAACCACAAAATAACGAGTTGCTCAGTTTCGTACCGCTTACATTAAATTTGCCATTTGATGTTGGGCAATGTTGTGGTCACGTCAGCGTCTATGAACACTCTTGCCACGCGCGACGCGCCTACATTTGGTCGGCAGGAAAAATGGTCCAATGAACCGTTCGGTTCAAAAATGCGTACCGAAAACCGAACCGAAAGCTTCGTACCGAACCCCTAATATATATTGTTATGCATAGACGTAAGGATGAATTGAATTTCTATTATGACTTTTATATTATAACCAGATTATATTATTTTAAGTCAATGTTTCATGTCCTTTTGTATTTGAGCCGTGATAAGCAACATATAGTCTTCTCAGATCCCCAACAAAAGGGATTAATTCTACAATAACGACCGATGTCTCTCAATCCCACAATGCATTGTGGTGAGAAAAATATCCAAGATGGCAGAAAAAGCCAAGAGAATCTGTTAATTATGGGCCAAAGATTGTCCTAATGTGAAAAGAGCAGCCTGCCACAGCTATTCAACAACATATGAGCATCACATATTAAATGTACATCCCATATGCTAATGAGACTGAAGGCTATTAGAGGCAATTAAAAGACCCACAATCCATATTACCCCCATTACTGACATCTTTAGTATCATTTAGACAAAATCCCTACAGTAATACAGTAATTGTACTGTATAACGTTAATCTATCGCATATTGATATACATTTCAAAACAATTATCTTTAATGTGATCTCTATGAGCAAAGTTAAAGTTACCTGTGGTTCTCCACAAAGACTTCACTAATACCCCTAGATACAAACAGCATTTCATTTAAAAGAATAAATAAAGTAATATATGGCTCTTAGTTGACAATTACCTTTGTGCATGTTCACTGTTCACGGGATGTTTTCATGCTTGATGAAAATAATTTCAGAAGGAATGAGAAGTGTTAAGAGGGAGACTGAGGGAGTCTGATTCTAGCTGGTAACTAAACGGCCGTTTTCAAATGTCACAATTTCCACACCCCGGTTTACGGGTTCTCGTAAATGTAAATTGCTTTTGCGAACCCTCCCATTTGCACGCTCTCGACTGATTCTCATCCCTGTAAATAAAATTTCATTTGTAATGTTAATAATCATGATGTTTGATGGACCAAAAGCACTTCAACTTTCATTTCACCTGTTCAATTACCACCCTTGCAGGAGGAACGTGGCGCGTGTGTGAGTGAATGCTATCACAATGCATTTGATGAGCGTTTCATATAGGTCTGGCTAGTTAATTGTGATGATTTTACATTGTAAAACACTGAAGTTTCAATTCAAAAAGTGTTATACAGACAATATTCCCCTAGATGCTATCTCAACTCACCTATAATTGAGCTGTCTGATCAAACAGTTTTATATTCAACAATGTTATTGGTTTCTTATGGCTTTGCAAGCTCCTTGAATGTATTATGCAACTACTGTGAGGTGTATTGTTGTGCTGTTTGTTGACTTTACACATGCTGTTTTTATCATTATTGTTATTTGTTCTGCAGTGATTCTAGCATCGTTTTACTGTTTTTTTACGAACATTTATATGTTTTATAGTAATTTATATGTGCATTTATATAAAAATACTGAACATATTACTTTCTTCAAGCCAAGAAGTCAGAATTTGCATCATATTAAGCCATGTAAAATCTTTATGTAACTAAATTATAGCAATTTAAAACGTATTATTTTTAATTTGTTTTGAATTGGCTATATTTTACTCAAACTGATAATAAGTCAAGCAACTAAATGATGATCATCTTGCTTTGTTGATCGACCATTTTCTGAACAAGAAATTTGCCTGGAGCAGAATCTATTTGTTTGTATATGTTTTGCATGAACAAATAAGTTAAATTTGGCAACAATGTGTTACCAAAGGCAATTGTTAAAGGGTTGCTTTATCCAAAAAATCATTTACTCACCCTCATGTTGTTCCAAACCCATAAGACCTTTGTTTTAACTATGAAAAAAATTATATATATATATATATATATATATATATATATATGAAGAGTTCAGATGCAAAAGCCTCTAAGTGCCATTTTAAATTTTCTTCTAAAATGATCATTTTTATCAAGCTTGTATATTTAAGTTCAGTAATTTCACTTAAATGGCAATGAAGATTACCTATTAATTGTCATTTAAGTGAAATTACTGAACTTAAATATACAAGCTTGATAAAAATGATCATTTTAGAAGAAAATTTAAAATGGCACTTAGAGGCTTTTGCATCTGAACTCTTCATATATATATATATATATATATATATATAAAACAATGTTAAATAATGTTAATATGTAAAAAAGAAAAGAAAAAAAGACTAAATTTAAATGTGCATTGTTGTTACAGAGTAATTACACAAGTAAGCACATCAATTAATTACATGTACTTAATCTATGGTTATGGTTAGGGTTTGGTTTAGGGTTAGTAGCATGTAACATTGACTAAGTACATGTAACGTAACTAGACGTCACCTTAAAATTAAGCGTTACCAATGAATGTTTTGGTCGTGTTGAATTTCAATGGATGAACACAAAAGAAAAGTCAATATTAAAAACATCTTCACTGTGTTTCGAATATGAATAAAAGTCATATAACTTAGTAATATAGTTATAAGATATAAGAAAATGCTAAATAATATAAGAAAATGCAAAAAACACACTGTTGGAACTAGCTGAAAAGGAGATGAGGGAGACGTGCTTGTTTAGTTTGATATAGTTTGAATCCTGATACGTGTGTGTGTGTGTGAGTGTGTGCAATGATTGCTAATGTGTTGATTAACTGATGAGATTCAGTTGTGAGTGTGGGTGTTGATTGAGAAAGATTTGACTGAATGTGCTCAAGATACCTAATCACATTGTTGCCCACCAACGGTAAGAAAGTGCTAGTAAGAAAAATAAAGTTTTAGTGAGTTTTTGAACGGAAAATTATTGGCGAAATAATTACAGTACGCCCTGTCATAATTCTCCCAAACCAACCACTTTGTAAAGTCTTCTTAAAAGTGCCAACTGCACTAACTTGCCTGAGGTACATCAAATCCTACAACAATACTGCCAACATATTCATAATATATAAAATGATAGTCAATATATGTTAATAATGTTTTTTTGCACACTAAATCACAAAGTGTATTATTTTCAACCCTCTTTCTGAGCTTCTGTCTGGAATACTTTGTTTTTAACGGCTAGACGTGTTTCTGAAGCGCGTAAAAACAAAAGTTTGAAGAGAAATGAATAATTAACTAATTAATTAACTAATTAATTAAGAATTAACACAAAGTGGTCAGGCGTCAAACTAGACGCGGTAGATGCGAATTTGACGCGCTAATCGCGTCCGGTGTGATCGTAACTAAAAAGTTAAACAGTCAAATATTAAATATTTAACTCTTCACTGTCAGTCTTTCACTGGAATTAATGTTTTGTGTCTATCGCCTTCTTTGACTTGATTGGCCTTCACAATAATTTTGACATTGATGAGTGTGTTTAGGCCACTGAGACAATTATAATTTTTTTCAGCAAAATATTCATGATTATCAGTTTATCATGCAGCCCCACTATTTATACACCATATAAAGATGTCTAGATAAAGATACCACTCAAAAGCACGTCTCCAGTGATCTACTGTCTTCCATTGACAATAATCCACTTGAAACCAGACAGTGGCTTCAAATCCACTGTACTTCTGTCAGGGTTCAGGTGCCCTTTTAGCTAGTGGCTTATTCTGGCTCAAGCTCGACTGTGGACTTCAAACTGTGCTTGTCTACATTTTTCGATTTTCTTTCGACATAGAGCAACTGCCTCCCATCATGTCAACGCTGCTCTGTTCCTTCACCCTTGGTGGCCAGAGAAGATGTGCTTCCAATGATGTAGTGTAAATTATCTTATTCATTTTTTGAATAATGAAGCTTTGTAATAAGTCATTTTTGTAATTATTTTCAATTTGCTTAACGTTGATATAAATATCTAGATGTGCTTCCAATGATGTAGTGTAAATTATCTTATGTTTTTATTAAAAAAGATTTAATTAATTTCAATTTGAAATTGCAATTTGCTTAACGTTGATAAAAATATCTAATTTGTATGGACTGACCCCACCTACCGTCACATCACAAGAAACAAGACACAAATCACTGTCAAACATCTGGCTATGACTCTCATCATCATTCACAAAAGATCTGTATGATTACATTGAATGATTCATACAGAAATCATGTGTATGCTCTGAGCAAAGCATTATGTTGCATTGTATCTGATCTGTGTGAAGTCTGATAGGTTTGAAGAAATCTTTTCATCTTGGGTAAATTTTGTGCCTTTACTTTAGTTTTTTTTTTTTTGGCTTCTCTGTTCCCTCTCAACTTTCTGTTTCCCCTAGGCCACCTCTTTTCAAACGACATGGAGGAAGTCATTTTGTGTAAGCTCTATTTCTACAGTAAAGCTCCCATAGAAATATTCACAATTGCTTTAAAGCTACACTGTGTAACTCTTTTAGTTTATTCTTAGCTAAAAACACTTAGTTCTTTCAAAAATATACAGTATGTGCTCATTAATGTATATTTACTTCGTTCAAGTAATAAAGTATTCTCGTGAGTGTATAATATGCCATTGAAAATACATCCGGGTAAGGGGTTCTAATGTCGGTCGCCATGTTGCCCCTCCATCTTGAAAGTACATTAGCCAAAGAGGGACAAATCGTTAATTCAAGCTTACGTTTGAGTTAACACTCATGGACGAGGTCAAACTGGAAGCCATGTTAATCTTGGACTACATTGGCCACCGTAGGAGTTAAAACGAAATCAGAATTGAGAGGAACAGAAACTAATATTCACTGGATGGTCATATACCTTTTCACCACCAGATGGGGGTAAAAATCACACAGTGTAGCTTTAAATAACTTGTTTGTATACTGGTGGACCTAAACACTTTTGGGGGAAGTCAACAATAGGAACACACGCTACACTAGGAACATGTTGTGCCACACTTTTGGTGACACAATTTCTTTAAATTTTCCCAGAAAAGAACAGACAAAACATCTTTAAGTAAATCTTAATCATCACGATTTCAATCATTACGTAGGCCATAAAGCAACCACCCAGAACATATTAGCCAACATATAGCAACACAAAAGACAAAAATTCAATTTTAGGCTTAATAAAGACTAATTTGTGATTAAATTATTATCATGTGTCTTGTAAAACATACTGGGCAGAACACATTACATTATTATACGTCATTAAGGTCCTTGCACACGGTCTGCAAAATGTGTGTGTATGCATCATCCTAAAATTTAGTCACACATTGAAACCTTGCACACAGAGTCTGATATTCATTCATCGTTTTTTTTGCAGATGATTTGCCAAAACACCTCTAAAAATGCTTGCTACAGAAATTTGAACATGATCCGAATTAATGACAAACTAAAGACTATTAATTTTTTAACAAGCGAAAATTTCGAACGAGAATTTCAGACTCAGAGTGCAGGAACCTTAAGGATTAAAATAAGGAAATGAGGGACTTATAATATGATTAATTATTATGAATATTTATGGTAAATGTTTTGTGAATAATTATAATAATAATAATGAATTATTCATTAATATTATACTACATGTGTTCATTGTAATGTTAATTGAGTGTGACTAATTATAATAACAATTGGTAGACATGCAAGTTACGAAAGCATAAGAAAACGTTGACGTATAAAACAGATTCCAATACATCCAAATAATTAATTAGCATATCATGTCGTTTGATTGAAAACTGATCTAATTGATTAACAGTGCCTATTACATCATAGTAATTAATTGATCTCATATTCAACAATTGAAAGCTATCCAACAAAATGAATCATGTATGAATCAACTTACTGCAAGAAAATGAGGACTAAACTTCAAAAACAGCTCAGAAATGTAGAATAAACCATCCAGAACCAGCTTGAGAAAAAACTTTATCGTTGATTTCTCAAATTCAAGCAATGAATCTCTTTCAATGAAGACACATTGAGACAGAAGAAAAAAAAATATCAACCCTATGTGTGAGTGTGTGATATTTATAACTTTATATTCTCCCGTGCATAGAGACAGTGACAAATCGCCACCCTCTATTCAATACAGATCTATACGTCCTCATTCAATAACCACTATCGACCAATCAGCTGCTCCCTCAGTGGTCACATGACCTGCACTGTAATGCCTCGGAGCTACTATAAGACAAATTTCATCCCATTTATGAAAAAGTAATGATTTCTGCTGCGAGTGATGCACTTTATGAGCTCGGCAGTGAAAAACGTGCACATCTGTAATTTGGTTGTTTGTTGTTTTTTTTTTTTTCTTTCTCTCCCAGCAATGTCGACAATATCTAGCACTCAGAAAAAGTCAATCCAATCCCACCCAAAGACAGGTCTCGTCAAGAGAGACGAGAGAGATAAAAATATCAGTTTGATCAATAGTGTAGCTTTCTGGAAGCGGTGCACTAACACGGCTTTACAGCCAAATACAGGATATTCCAACTGTATTGGATATATCTGACTTCCAAACATGAAGATGCTCTGGGTTTTTTCTGGGTAGTATTAATGGATTAAAAACTATATATGCATTTCTCTGCAAACATGTTTGTGAGATGTGAATATCTGCACGATTTCAGGTGAGATTTCTGACTTCATGCATTATATGACACTTGCATGAGTCTCGCATAGGATAAAAAGAGTCCAACAGTCTGGTTCTGGAAGTAAAAATCCAAAGATTTTGAAGGATAACTAATAAATCTGTGAGCTAACATGATGTTAATCGATCTTATATATATATATATGCTTCAGCTAAAAAGCCTGCATGATTTAAACTTATTTTTAAATAATTGTCTTTAATCATATAATTTCTAATGAAAACACCCATGATTCTGCAGAGAAATGTCCAACAATCAAAACACTTATATTGTGTATACTACACAGTATGTTAATACAAAAGTTCGTTTGTTCTGGTTCTCGATGCTGATTGGCTGAGAGACTTTTCCAGCCATGTGATATTCTACTAGGAACACAGGAACCATTTCACAGCAAGTGTCATAATATATACACCATAATATTTCAAATACTACTTTAGTACTTTTCTTGTGTTTCGTAAAGTAGTTTTAAAGGGATAGTTCACTTTGAAATAAAATTTTTGTTATGTTTTAGCTTTCCAAGATGTAGGTGTCTTTGTTTCCACAGTATTTTCAATTTTGATATTTTTAGGTCAAACCGTTCATGTCTGTCAGTCATATAATGGAGGTCTATGGTCACCACCTCAAAGAGCATGCACAGAGAAGTCCAAATTAAACATGATTTAATGACTCGTAAATGTAAGTACACATTGACGGCCTAAGACACGAAACGAGCGGTTTGTGTGAGAAAACGCACAGTATTTATATCGTTTTTACCTCTTGTAACCACAGCCACAAAGCGACCGCGCTCTCAGATCACTTGGACGTGGCTGTGGTTACAAGAGGTAAAAACAATATAAATACTGTGCGTTTTCTCACACAAACCGCTCGTTTCGTGTCTTAGGCCATCAGTGTGTACTTACATTTACGAGTCATTAAATCATGTTTAATTTGGACTTCTCTTTGCATGCTCTTTGAGGTGGTGACCATAGACCTCCATTATATGACTGACAGACAACAATGGTTTGAGAAATTGTAAATTTAAATTGTGGGAAATGAGGTTGTCAGGTGGATTCCAACAAATGCATTCAAACAACATTCACAAACACATCAATCTCATCTGACATACTCCAACATGAGGCAAAGACCATCCACAAACAACAGTCTGAATCCATAAGACGCCTGCTTAGGGATGCAATAAACTCTCAATAAAATCTCATCAATAGTGTACGACTCTCTTTCTCCACATATATCAATCATTATCCAGTCTACTTCCCCTCTCTCTTACAAACACCAAGTCAGACACTCAACAAATATGCATTGCTGCAGAACAAGGAGAAATGAAATGTGAGAGCGTATTTGTGTTTCAATAAGGTATGGTTCTTTGCCGCTGGGCCCACAAGCTCAATGCAGACAGACTTAAAGGGAGTCACTGACCTCATACACACACGCGCACACACTATATTTTCCCCAGGGGTGTAATGTGGCAGGGGTCAGTAGGACATGGCATCATCAGCATGCAACATATTCATGAGGATGTACAGACATTTACTAGGGGGATCCTGGGTTCAAATCCATTTCACATGTAGGCTAGTTGTTGTGACAGCTTCTGTGCTATAGACACACACACACACACACACACACACTTTGGCACATTTAACGGTCCTACAAGTGTCAAAATATTAGGAAACCATCAAAATATGAGGAAAATATTGTATGTGTGTTTGTGTGTGTGTTATACTATCATATTAAGTTATTAATATATTGTTGATTCACTCTTGTTTTTGGCATTTTTGTGTTTAGTATTTCTTGAAATGATAGCCTGGCTATTTGGCATGTTTCATTGTGTTATCACAAATAAAACAATTGACTTTGCACAACTACGCTTAAAAAAATCTTATTTGGGATAAAATTATTCTGCCATGTATTTGTGTGATATTAATTAATTTAATTATATTTATTACAATTATGTGTAAGACAACATATTATTTGTTTATATATATATATATATATATATATATATATATTATAACAACTTGATTTATTTACAAATAATAATATATTAATTTAAATTAATTTACTTTATTAAATTATTTTTGAACAATACTTTATAACCTGATTAAATTGTCATTTATAATCACAAACAATTATTTTATTGTGATAATTCGTTTAAAATATGTATAGTTCATTTGATTCATAATTTGTAAAAAATTCCAAATTTAATCTGATATTAAATTAAACATTTAAAATTAGAAGTTAATGCAGTTTCTTTGGTTTATTCATTGATGTTCTTTATTTTTTAATCTTGTCATATTTGTTATTCTTTTCTTCAGTAATAAAAGCTGGATTAGTGTACTGTACATATTGTGAACTGGAGCTCTTTTTCTCTCTCTTTCCCTCTCTCGGTCCCATCTGCACACACACTTAATTACACTCTCAAAAATTACACACCTCCAAATGGAAGTGAGAAGAGGCAGAGAGGGGAAGCAAGAGCTGTAGGCCGAGAAGAGGGACACTAATATCTCTTGGTAAATAGTCATTAGCTGAATCAATCGTCTTTGAATCAATATTGAACGAGGCGCTTGGGACCCATGAGCATGCATGCACACGCACACACACACACACACACACACACACATATATACGAGTGCAAACTCAAAGGTCAGAGGTCGCAGCTTGCACATTGGTTTGGACCAAACTATAGTTATCTGTATTCAGTACATCAGTTCAAAGATTAATATACTGTGCGTATGCCGTTGACATACAGAAAGGTCCAAAATTCTGAGACCACTACTAAGATTTATTTTTATTAAATTCATTTTTTTTAGGTTAACGTTCCACTACTAGAATATGTACACAGATAATTCAATTTTAAATGTTTACATGTTTTGATAATGTGTGATTTTATTTCCTCATTGTGATCACGGTAATATCATGACTCTGAGAGCAAAATATTTAATCCATAAATGCTAATTCTCATCAGTCAAACTCGTGGTGATTTACATCTTTGAGCACTCAGTATTGACTTTCAAAGCACTGATTAATAATCATGTTTAAAACCTGTGAAATGATATGAAATGAATTATTATTAGTGTGTCTTTTACACCCACACACACACACACAAAGTATTTAATTGACATATTTTCAACACTATTTATGTTTAACCTTGAAACGGCACTCACAGGAAGTCATTTACTTACATTTACATGAACAAAACAGTGCCTGTTTCCCTTCTAACAAGGAGTTGTACTAATCTAATCAATATTAAAATGCATGAAAAGAGTATTACAGCATTTACAATGGTAATATTAACCAATTAGAGAAGTGCAGGGAAGATTTGAGTTAATATTTGAGGCAGGCGGCAATGTCTAAAGAGGGTCCGCGGCATGCAGAGCCGAACTGAGCAAACTAAATTAGCATGTATAATTACCCTAAATCCTTGACAGTTTAATGTTTGAGATTAAAGCCAAACTTAAAATGGAACACAGCTCGTTTGGAGCATGGATGGAAAAGTATTTGTTGGGAATGTTACATGTAAAAGATGTCGGATTTTAATTAGGGTTATTATGGCAGCGTGTGCGAGTTAAGAAAATTCCATTGATCGATAAGGACAGGCCTATCTAAACACACACACACACACACACTTGTGTAACTTTGTATTTGGCCAATCAGGGTGTTGTTTGTTCACATGACTGCAATCACAAACAGAGCACAGTGGTGCTTTAATCTCATAGAGTTTGTCAATACAAGCTTAATTACAGCTTAATGAGAGGTCTTAACACGGGTCAATGACAAGTCAATACCATGCACAATTTAAATTGACTCCTTACACTTTGGAAAGCAGTGGTTTATGCTGGAAAATAGGCCTACATCCGACCGTTGCTGGCCTAGATTTTGAAGTTTCAAACTGTGAGGTATTCAGTCAGAATGCCAAGCAATGATGGTTAATATTTGAGATTGTTTGCTACTAACCAAAAAGAGAAACAAAATATACTGATACATAATAGTGTCAATGTATGTTGACTCAAAATGTAAATCCAAAAAAATTAAAAGTGGTGATATATATATACATATATATATATATATATATATATATATATATATATATATATATATGTAAAAGAGCCTCAATTAGGCTTAATCTGAGAGGGATAGGCGTCAATAAGCCTTGAGCTTCAGCCTATACCCTTTGGTTTAATCAAAAGTCATGTTTATGTTGAGTTGAATATTTGTTATTGTATATTTGTTAATGATAAACCAAATAAAATTAAATTAAATTAAAAAAACAAACAAAAAAAACAATGAAAATAAATAAATAAATAAATAAATCTAGAGAACAATATTATTGAAATTATATGTGAATTATATGCCTACAGAGCCTATTAATTATATTAAATAATATTATTAATTATGTTAAAATAAATGTTTATTTATTGTCACGTGTTAACCACCTGGGGACCAAAAACGCATCCCCAAAGGCATTTTGATTGTTTTGTTTTTTTCCACATAGCTGCAACATAGACTTAAAATACTCCGTCATTAATGGTCATATAAATAAAATAAATACATGAGGTAACACTTTATAATAACTACACATTAATAATCATTAGTTAAGTTAATTCATCATTCATAAAGCATTAATATAAACTAATATGCTGTTTATAAATACAGCTATACATGCTTTCTTCTTTATTTAAAAGCTTATATATAATTTGTTTAATAATTGTATTTTCATCCTTTATTAATGATCAATTTATCATTTCTAAATGAAGAATTGCATTTTTTATAAGCCAGTTATTTAAGAGTTTTCAGTGGTTCATAAGATTACTCAGAACATGTAAGTAAATGGTTAATAAACTATTTAATTGTACATTAATACATCTTATTATTCAGATATATAGTGATGGTTACTTAGTGTGTTAATAAATTGGTTTATTAACATGTATTTATGCTGTAATTCAGGGTTAATTTGGTATAGTTATAAAGCATTTAGTAGTGGTCAGTTAACTACGTTCGTAAGCTCATCTAAAGTGAGGACTGTTCATGCCTTAAAGGCTGTTAATTATTTCTATGTTCTGTATCACTGGGTTGTGTTTGTTAAATTTTACAGTGTAGAAGTGTGATGCGACTTTAAATCTCCTTTATGACGTGCTTTGTTCTAATCACGTTATTGAATAGTTTCTGTAAACTGCACAAAGACTGTTTAAATATTAAATGCGCGCTGTGCGTTCATTCACTTACATTAGCAAGACTATATAGACTACTCAGATTTGTTCTATACAGATCTATAAACCAAAAGGACTGTTTAAATATGAATCGGGTGTGTGAACGAACGGACGTACAGATGCATAGCCTTCTGAAATAGATTGTAAAGTTTTTACTATAAAATAGACATCAAATAAGCTTTAGGTAGACAGTCTCTGCTCATATGTTAAATAAATAGTATGTTTTGTCAAAAATAAACAATCAACTGTTATCCAATGCAAGCTAATGCAATGCACATATCAAAACAATGAATCCTTAACTTTGAAATATGTATTATAAAATGTAAATGGCATACTTTAAAAATAAAACTCATTATGCGTGTCTTTGTCTCTCTCAGGTGAGAATCACCTAATTATACATGATGAGGGCTGGCCTGTTAATGCCCATTCGCATATTAATTTGCAAACAAAAAATGTTTTTCACAATATAACCCAATTCACAGTTTTATGTGAAAGATTAGGATGATTTTCAGATCATTGTGAAGAAAAAACTCTAGGCAACAACATCCATTAGTCAAAAGTCTTGTGGATGCATATTTCGTATGTGTTTTGTTGCCTTATTTCAGGAATTTTCATTTTTTGTTTTTTTTTCAATAACCATGCATAAACAATATTCTCTCAAAAATACAAACATTTACATACATGTTGCTCACATATTATGGTAGCCCTGTTTGTGCTAAATATAGTGTAATTTAACCTGTGCCATTAATATGTTTATAAGCAACTGAAAAAAGCACAAATGTCAGGGCATGTCAGAACATCTCAAGGACCCCAAATACACCTCGGTCCCTAGGGTGTTAATATTCAGTATATGTGTTGGATATTGGTTAGTAGATAACATCAATGTAGAGTATGAGAATTATTCTTATATATAAAATTATTTCTATTTTTAGTATTATTAATAATTCAGGACTCTACAGGGTTCACTACACCCAATTAAACAGATTTTTTTTTTATTGAATGTGAGATTCTGCATGTGCTGGGAATAAATTATCCATTTGGGAATGATACTACAATAAAAAGTGAAATAACGATTCAGGACAGAGTTCCTTCCATTAATGGCTTTTCATATGTGCTTATGTGAAGTTGACTCTCGAAAAAGCGAGGAAAGGCTATTGGAAAATTGGAAATAACAATAGCCTGTTTGTGTTCAGTCCACACTCCCTCTTTCACACACAAATACAAAAAAAAAAAAAAAACACGCATACACAGCGACACGTCCTCCGAACGCAGGTGTAATTACATGCCGTTTTTAAATAAATTAAAGCTGCTTCTCAACTGGATGAAAAAAGGAAATCAATTTTTCAATCAATTCAGCCTACAGTTCGTTACACAGCCCACCGCTGCTTCAGAGCACTCGCTGGGAGATTCAGAGACGAGAAAAATGCGGAGAGATAGAGACCTGACTAAAGGTTTACACCATCAGGATAATAGATGTTAATCACATTAAAATGCAATCATGGGTAGGTTAAACGTGGTGAAATTCAATAGTATAAAAGGTGATGCACTTGCATTACATGTGACACACATACACACCAGGGCTCCTTCAGTTTTAGTTAACTCCGGTTCAATGGCCTACTGTTACCGTAACAACCGCTGACAGCTGTAGAGAGGCGAGACAATGCCGGGACCTTTCCAGGAATTCCAGTCATTCAAACTCTTCATCTGACCCATCATTAAGTCACTCAAGAAAAAAAGTCTGTCTATCTGTCTGTCTGTCTGTCTCTACCTATCTAGGTCCTTATTTATGAAATCAATTTATTTTGATGAGGACATTCTTGATATTCTTCTATTCCTGCTTTGTAAAACTGATCATGCAAACCAAACCATAAGTGCTAGAGACTTGAAACCGGGCCAAATGGTAGGCCTCAATTTGGGGAGATCAGAGTATGACCCAGATTGGCATATAGGTGGCGCTACAGCAAACAAAACTACTAAATTGTTCATAACTCCTAGAAAATTTGACTAAGACGGCTCTTTTGGCTCAAGACGGACAAAATTTAGGCTTTAGGCAGCAGAAATGTTCTGCTATGTTAAATTTTGTCTCTTGCGAACTAGTCCCGGTTAATCGCCCGATCGGTACCAATCCAGTCTAGGGCAACTCTCTCTAGATCAATAAGTATTGAAAAAAAGTTGAAGTTTTGAATTTGGGTGGCTGTAACAGGGTCATTTAGAAAAGGGGCGTGGAAAAACACACTTTGAAATTCACACAGAAATTGATGAGCAATGTGTCATAACATGCAGAAGAAGCATGCAAAGTTTCATGGAGATCAGACCATAGGTGGCGCTATATCTGTTAAAAAGCTTTGAAAACCATATATTTCCTATAGTAAATTGCTTGTATTGGCTGTAAATGGTCTTACTAAATAAAACTTAATTTCTTTTGATGCTTTTGTGCTCAAAGGCATTAAATGCTTGAACCCCGATAAATGATGCTAGCAGCTTTAATTATTATAGATACTCATGCTTACAATTACATTGGTTGATTGAACAATTTAATAATTCACTAAACTTGTTTCTCTTCTAAACAAATCATCACCTACAAAGACAATGTTACTGGCATACAGATGTAATGTGCAGATAACCAACCTGATCTCGCAGGAAAACGCACGTTACGCCATGGTGATTTCCGATGAATTCATATGATGTGAATTGTTCGTAAGCATTACAATCCTATCCCAACCCTTAAACACACCCGTCACTGGGCGTAGGAAGATCGTACAAAAATGCACAAATGAGATTGTACGAATTCATACAAATTAGCCAACAATTGCCAAATTGTCAAATAGTAACGAATTGCCATGAGTTTGTGTCGGAAAGACAAAAAAAAAAAAAAAAAAAAAAGCAAAATCTGGAAAATACAATCACTGATAAAAAATTGTATACAACACTGCTCAATAGATAAGATTTGAGCAAAGCAACTAACGATTGTATTGAATAGTGTATATCCAACTACAATTTACAAATACCTGTGGCTACTAATGAGACACTGAATTGTCCATTAAAATAAAAATGTCAATATAACAGTAACAGAATGTTGATTAGACAAAGACAGAGTAATTAATATTTTACTTGAGCGTGTGATAGAATATTTCGCGCTCCACATCTACTGTGTGTATCTGATAAACATCTCAGGGTTTAATCTATAGTCTTGATATAGGGCTGATATTATCAAATATCTTTGTTCAAAATGAGACATCAGATTTTAAACAAGCCATAATCCTTATCTGTACACACCCCGCCATAACCTACCCCTCGCAATGTGGAGGAAGAAGCTAGACATTAATCAAAAGCCTCTGACACACCTCCCCATTAATCATTCTGTGTGATGTGGGACGAGAGACAAAGAGAGAGAGAGAAAGAGAGACAGAATGAGAACTAAATTTCATTCATGCAATAATGCCAAATATCAGAAATTCTAAATGGCGCAATAGCTTTCAATAGTGAGCTATTCTATACAGTATATGTGTCTTCGCTGGAGGATGCTGTACTGTTGTTTGCTCGAAGGCATCATTCAAGAGTATCATGTGACGGATCACATGTCTCAACTACAGATGGTTGCTGTGCATGAAAAATTTATTAAAGTAAAGTAACTTACTATTTGTACTTTGTTACATTCCACCACTGGCGTAATCATTATTGTGTGTGAAAATTATTAAAAGTGCCAGATGTTTTACTGCATCCAGTGTCCATTTCTGTTGGAAACTGCAGTGATATGTATGTATTGGTATGTGTTTTGCAAAAATGTTGCCACAGGTGCGTTTTTCCAATGAGCCTGTGTTGCATTTGCTGTTCGGATATTACTATTCTTAATACTTTCAAATGGAAATCCATTAAAATAACTTGGATGTAATAGTCCCTTTTTAAAATTGGGTAAAATGGCAAGCTCATTACAATGCTTTCTTGGATTGTTTTTGGCTATAAACATATTTTATACATGTGCAAATGCATTGCATGCAGACAGTCACGTTGAACATTAGCGCGTTACAGTGGCGGTAACAAACCTCATGAGGTTTTTAACGACAATGTTGTGTGTGTAATTAATCAGGTAGCTAATTATAATCAAATAAACATTTAGTTAATTAAAGGTCTCACTCTCAATAATCTTTGATATTACAGGAATATTGCTGACCAGTGGAAATGACAGAACAATTCTAGCCCTGCCTTACGGCAAACTCAGTTTGATTCGGCTTTTGAGAATAAACGCAACACCCAGCCTCAGGGTAAATGCAATAATATGTATAGCTTTTGCATGTGTATGTGTGTCTAAATGTTTTTGAATTAAATATCAGCGGTTTTTGTTTTTTTGAAAACAATGTAATGTAAAAAGAATGTTTTTACTTTTACAATAACGTAATATTAAGTATTAACAGAAACAAACCAAAAAGGCATGCATGAATGTATGTATTTGTTTATTAATTAAATAGTTCTATCTAATAATAATAGCGATTATAGCATACACTTAAATGGTTAAGCAATGAGGTTCGAAAAATAAAGTTAAGACAAGACATTCTCTAAAATCAAATCTTATGTTCGCACACAATTTTGCTTCCCAAGTAATTTTGGCTTGTTTTAAATTTATATACTTTTAATGGAAAAAAAAATATATATATATACTGAAGTGTATCTGTTCTCACTCGTCATACAAGTCGTCAGACTCTGTAAAACTTTCTCCTTCCAATTAAGGCAGGATGTGTAAGACAGGGCTGAGAAACAGAGAGACAAAAAGAATGAGATGGAGAGATTGAGAAAGAGAGGGAGAACGAATATCATCAGTGTCAGGTATAGAGGAACTGAACGTGTCACATCCCAGAGAGAGAGAGAGAGAGAGAGAGAGAGAGAGAGAGAGATAGATGAGGTATATGAAACTTCCACCTGATTCTTCTCTGCTGAAATGCTAAAGCTGTGCTTGTCACTGAGCAACAATCAGATAGGACGGAGAGATAGAGGGAGGGAGAGAGGGGGCGAATGGAAGGAGAAGGGTGTAACAGACTTCGGAAAGGACGAGGAAGACAGCATGTGACAGGATTTCAACAGGCCTGGGGCATGAACACACTGGCAGAACATACACTTACATACAGATAATACCAACTCTCTTGACTAAAACTATTATGAAAACGAAAGAGTAAATAATACAGAAATAAAATTCTTAAAGGGGAAGTGTATATTTGTATTGTTTTTGTATAATGCAGTGTTACAGTGATTATGCAGTTTTGTAGGCCACTCAAAAAGTTAGCATCACCCTGGCTCCCTCAATAAAACCCAAATGGATTTTTGGATTATTGCAGAAAATAAGCTCTGTGACAACACAAGTTTGTGATCTACAAAAAAAAAAAAAAAAAAAAATCTTCCCTGCGCATGATGAGTAAAGTCAAATACCTTTTTGTAGCTTGACTTCCTGAAGAATGTAAACACATTCATTCAACAGAATGTGTTTTGTGGCATTTTATGTTATCAGAGAATCCCGACCAATCCAGCACAGTTTGGGGGTGGAAAAATCCGTTGGTTTTTCATTTCACAGTAAATTTGACATACATTATTATTTCATTTCATTTTGTTTTTACTATTTGCGGATGTGAGTTGACTGCACTAATTGGTGGATCTAATAGGTGGCAACATTTAGGGTCATTGCATTCTAGAGCTAGTCAAAGAAGAAGATTGAAAATGACGACAAAACACAGCCCATTCTCACTCCCAAGGCGTCACCTAACTGACGCCTTGGGAAGCATTTGGACATGCTTCAATATCTGACGCTTTAGGCGCCCTTTAGCGTCAGTTAGATGACGCCCTAGGATCGCGTGTACCCTACCCCCACACCTAAACCTAACCGCGTCCTCTAACAGACGCTTTCCTTTAGCGTCAGTTAGATGACGCCCTAGGATCGCGTGTACCCTACCCCCACCCCAGACCTAAACCTAACCGCGTCCTCTAACAGACGCTTTCCTTTAGCGTCAGTTAGATGACGCCGTAGGATCGCGTCATGTAAGTGACGCTAAAGGGCGCCTAAAACGTCAAATATTGAAGCATGGTCAAAGGTGACGCCTTGGGGTGAGAATGCGTTGCAAAACAACGACGACGACGGTGGAAACAACTGATTTGACTTGACTTTAATGAACGTTATCTGGATTGTCCAGTGCTCTCAGTGCTTCAAGTCTGTTGGTCCCAAGTCTAGAGTCTCTTCAAGTCCAGAGTCTCTTCGAGTCTCTTCAAGTCCAGAGTCTCTTCGAGTCCAGTGTCTCTTCGAGTCTCTTCAAGTCCAGAGTCTCTTTGAGTCTCTTCAAGTCCAGAGTCTCTTCTCTTCATGACAATGCCGCCACACCAGAGCATCTTTACATCATGGCCACACCATACCAGAGTCTCCAGTCCTGACATGACTATGGAGGTTAGAGCTGGGCAACCCCCCCCACCCCCACACACACACACAAAAACAACGATTTTTTGATTTTAACGTTTTGCAAGTCCAGTGCTCTCAGCGCTTTTTTAGTCTGTTGGTCCCAAGTGCAGAGTCTCTTCGAGTCCAGAGTCTCTTCGAGTCTCTTCAAGTCCAGAGTCCCTTTAAGTTCAGTGTCTCTTCGAGTCTCTTCAAGTCCAGAGTCTCTTCAAGTCCAGTGTCTCTTCGAGTCTCTTCAAGTCCAGAGTCTCTTCAAGTCCAGTGTCTCTTCGAGTCTCTTCAAGTCCAGAGTCCCTTTAAGTTCAGTGTCTCTTCGAGTCTCTTCAAGTCCAGAGTCCCTTCAAGTCCAGTGTCTCTTCGAGTCTCTTCAAGTCCAGAGTCTCTTCAAGTCCAATGTCTCTTCGAGTCTCTTCAAGTCCAGTGTCTCTTCAAGTCCAGAGTCTCTTCAAGTCCAGTGTCTCTTCGAGTCTCTTCAAGTCCAGAGTCACTCCAAGTCCAGTGTCTCTTCGAGTCTCTTCAAGTCCAGTGTCTCTACGAGTCCAGTGTCTCTTCAAGTTTCTTCAAGTCCAGAGTCTCTTCAAGTCCAGTGTCTCTTCGAGTCTCTTCAAGTCCAGAGTCTCTTCAAGTCCAGTGTCTCTTCGAGTCTCTTCAAGTCCAGTGTCTCTATGAGTCCAGTGTCTCTTCGAGTCTCTTCAAGTCCAGAGTCTCTTCAAGTCCAGTGTCTCTTCGAGTCTCTTCAAGTCTCTTCAAATCCAGAGTCTCTTCGAGTCCAGTGTCTCTTCGAGTCCAGTGTCTCTTCGAGTCTCTTCAAGTCCAGAGTCTCTTCGAGTCCAGTGTCTCTTCGAGTCCAGTGTCTCTTCGAGTCCAGAGTCTCTTCGAGTCTCTTCAAGTCCACAGTCTCTTTTCTTCATGACAATGCCACCACACCAGAGCATCTTTACATCATGGCCACCATACCAGAGTCTCCAGTCCTGACATGACTATGTTCTTTTTTTTTTATAAATATAGTATTTGTATTACATCGAAATTCATTATAGTCAAATCAAGAATTGAATCAGGAATCACAATCGAAAATTGAATCAAGAATAGAAATCGAATTGAATTTGAACATCTGAATTGATACCCAGCCCTAATGGAGGTCATCCCTGAGTTTCTCACTATGTTTGATTACTTCCAGCTGTGTATCATTATCCTGTTAATCTCTGCCTAAATGAGCCATGTGTTTTCACTCACTCTTTGCAAAGTCGTGTATATGTTACACTGCATTTCTGTGCATTTTTGGTTTTCTGTGTCAAGGTTTTGATCTCCTGCTTGTTTCCCTGTATTTTCCCTGATTGCTTGTGTCTTTGACACTGTTATTATCTGGATTGTTTGCCCTATGATTTTGCCCCTGTTGTTGTATATTAAGATTGTGGATTACCCGGGGCAGTATATAACAATGCTCAAGAAAGACTGTAAAACGTTCAGGTGCAATTCTACACATAATTACAGTGGTTAATGTATTCATGTTATTCAATGTTTATTAGGATGGGATCCGAGAAATTCTCACAGCAAATCTGTGACATAAGGTGTGTTCATGCATATTAATGTTCCCGATAAAAATGCCGCAATATGGAAAAAAAAGAAGACAATTTACAATTCAAAGGGGGAATTGGTTTAAAATGGCCTGTTATACAATGCTGATTTAAACAGGAAACAAATAAAAAGTGCAAACTTGTAAAAAGGGGAATCCAGACAAGTCAGGAGTTTCAATCTCTCTATCTCTCTCTCGTTGGAAGTTCTCTCTCCTGTGTTTTACAGCTGATATAGGCACCTCGGCTCTGTTCTGGGAACTCGTAGGAAGAATGAGCGCTTTGTGCCTCTTCAAAAGAGAATCGTGTTATTAGCACTGGAACACACGTACACGCACACAAATACACACGGAGCGAGATCTATCAGACTTTAACCTTTCATCATTTCCGCTCTAAACAAAGTTGCCGACTCCCACTCTGTGTTCAATCCTCGCTGTTTCCACCCGCACCTCATCCTCCTCCCCTGTTTCCTCTCTTTCCTTACCTCTTGTTCCATAGAAAGAGAGAAAAAAAAGATCAACATGGCAAACAGCTTAAAGTCGGGTCCACATTTCAGCTCATTTAGGCCAGAAACTGCACACTAAGATATCAAGAGACTGTCTGGCTGACAAGTAAGGTGAACAAATACAGATCCATTTGTTTTATTTGACATTAAGGTGAAGATTTTTTGATTTTTTTAAGTCCCTCTGTGGAAAAAAAAATCTAGCTTTTAATGATGTTTATATGTCTGTGGTGTTTTTAATATGCTTTTAGACAAACCATGTGCACATTCATAAGTCAACACCATTGAGTATATTCTCTTTAAAACTGCAGTGAACCAAAGACAGTCTCAAAATCATGAATTAATGAGGGCTGAATTAAAAGAGGTCTCAGTTAGATTAGACTCACATGTTTTTCAAAGTTCTTAGAAGAGATATATATTTACATAGTTATACAGGACACTCATACACCTATTATTTCTTTCTTTCTATTCCTGTTTCACTTAATTGTATGTATGTATGTATGTATGGATGGATGGATATATGGATGGATGGATGGATGGATGGATGGATGGGTGGATATATGGATGGATGGATGGATGGATGGATATATGGATGGATGGATGGATGGATGGGTGGATATATGGATGGATGGATGGATATATGGATGGATGGATGGATGGATGGGTGGATATATGGATGGATAGGTGGATATATGGATGGATGGATGGATAGGTGGATATATGGATGGATGTATGGATGTATGGATGGATGGGTGAATATATGGATGGATGGATGGATAGGTGGATATATGGACGGACGGATGGATATATGGATGGATGGGTATATGTATTTAGCAAGCATTTAGCTAAACTTAATCCTTTACACAAACATTGCTATAGTAGCTAAAAATCAAATGCCCAAAACATACTAAATAATTAATAGTAAATATTTATTAAAATTTATAAATGATTATGATTACAAAAGACTAGTTTCAACTGTGCAAAACATGCATGAATAATTAATAAATGATTAGTAAAGATGTGTAAATATGGTCAATTCAGGTAATTTGAGACACGTTTTGCCATTGAGATCACTGTCCATAAAAGTACTAAATGATTAGTAAACGTTTATTAACATTTACAAATAATGAATAGTTTCAACAAATGATCTGTTTAGAATGATATGATGTTTGTTAATGATTTATTTAATATAAAACGCTAACAATCCAATTTAGTCTCACTGTTGTCTAGGAGAACTCAATTGTAATGTTCCCTTCCTGTAGGTTGACAATTTCAGAGATTCAACAGCGGTTTACTGCAATGATTATGCCAGCAGGTTATATTTAGGGCATCTTGTCCTGTTAAGGAAGGGTAAATGTCAGACGGCAGACATATTTTACCTATGAAACGACCATTTAAATGAGTCAGTCACCTTTATAAATGTATGCACATGCACACACATGAGGTCGCAGCTATGAAACCGATATAGCTGCTACACTTTATTAGAGTTTGTGAGGCAATTTCCTAGCATAATCCCTCTGCTGATACACTTTAAGATATGGGTTATTTTCCAACAGCATCAGATACATTGCTCTTGTCCAGCAAATTAATTTAATGGCCTTAATCATCTTTGTTCTTGTGCAAGTTTCTGTGCAAAAAACATTCAACTCTTGCTTTACAGTATGTGTGAGTGCGAATGAAAGGACTATCTTACTGATACCTTAATATGCTTATCTTAAGACTTGAAAAAATATGCCAAATGAAAAATTGTATCATTTTTAAACATTTTTAATAATTTTAAATACAATTGTCTTAAATAACTTTAAGTGAATTCCGTTTGTCCGTATGACATTTGACCACATTAATAGTCTAAAAATTACCTATTTTTGAAATTTCACACAATTAAGAACAGTGAGGAGGACAGATGATGTGAGATTAAAACATGTATATAATTTTAAACCTATTTTATATTATTATATAATATTTATTGCTCCTGGAAGTGCAAATCAGTGCGGCACGTCACTGACCCATCTGCAGCTTTTTGCGCATCTCATCGATACAATGTGAAAATCCGACATGTTCCTTACTGAAAAGGTAACTCATCATAAGTGTGATCATTTTAGCTATTCGGCATCATTGAGAAAAAAAAAAAAAAAAAAAAACCTCACGTTCAATCATTAAACTCCCAAACGACGGCACTTGCATGCACAGATTTCATCTACAAAAAGCCTAACGCAATCAATTCAACATTTCTTAGTGATTATGTTGCAGCCCCTTTAGACTTACTTATGCGAGACAAACCCTCTACTTATTTGATCCAAGTTGTGTCTCCAATTACACTTGTGATGCAGAAAAAGGCCTTTATGCTGTATTTACACTGGTATAAATGCCATGATGTAGGAATGTTGATTATAGTGCAGGACCTGCATCTCAGTGGACTCGACAGGGGGGAAGCATTTCGCTGCCGCACACCAGGTGGGCAAAGATTTGTGCGTGGGGCTTTAGAAGGACTAATTAGTATGTACTGGGCAGGGGGCGAGGAGACACAGGTGCTGTGAGAGTTGGGAACACATCCTGTCAACCTCTGCAACACATTAATTAACACACACACACATATATCCTACACCACGTGACAAGTATTAGCACTCAACTCACATGGTTTTGTTACAATACAGTGTGAGTAAGTGCATGATTTCAGATTTTCATTTATAAAAATTTTGGCTGTAGATTGTTTATAATGTAACAAAATGTAAAGTATATTATCGTACAGCTCTTTATATAAAGGACATAGAAACTACAGTCTATCCAATCTAATACACATACAAAGAGTAGACTTATGTACAGTAAAGCGACATTCAGTATACAACTAAACTGCTCGATTGTTATATATCGTAGCAAAATGTAAACTATATTATCCCACAGATATATATTTGAATAAGTAAAGCAATTTTCACATTACACATTGTTTTCAAGCAGCTTCACACAAAATCAAGATGTTAATGCGTATAATATCTTAATATCGGCATATGTTGAGCCTTGTTAGTGGTATTATAGGGATTTCTTTTAACTTATTAAATGTCCCCATTAACTAGCGTTATACGCTAAACAGTTTTTAGAGATAAAACTCTTTACATTCGATTATCATGAAAACAAATCTCAGAGAACGGTCAACTAGGTAATAATGTTTTATTAGACCAAAGGTTCATTTTGCGCCAGAGTTCTCCTTTAAATACTAATGACACACTAATGATCTGTAGTCGTTTGAGTGATTACAATGTACATGTTAAATGTGTTAGCGCGGAAAAAGGATGTTACATATAAATGTGAGGATATTTCAGAACAAATTGTTGATACGTAGAAGTTATGATATGTATTTAGTGCTAAAATACCAGTTGCCATTACATGTGGTAATTCATTTTAAAGTATATAAACAAAGTATGTCTTTAGCCATTGGTCATTCGCTGTAAGATGCACTAAGCGGAAGAAATAAGTTAATGAAAATTCATGTTGGATAAATAGAACAGGATAGCTTACTATTTTACATGGGTTTTTATTTATTTATTTATTTATATTGACTACCATGAGAGAAATAGATGAATCAATTGGTTCAGTGGATGGTTGTGAGAACGGTGTGGCCAACTGTGGGACCAGCCACTGAGGATGTCGGACTAGCTTCGTTCAGACAGGACGCAGATAAGAATATCTTTACTCAATTAACTCTACCCGGGTAGTAGTCGACTTTATACACACACACACAAAAGGACCACATGAACTGAACTCTGAACTCAATTTCATACTCCTCAACTTAAAGGAGGATTGAACTGAAGTGTCAGCTCACATGGACATATTCTTTCATTTTATTTTTGAAAGAGCTTACATTTACATTTATTCATTTAGCTGACGCTTACAATTGCTATATATGTCAGAGGTCGCACGCCTCTGGAGCAACTAGGGCTTAAGTGTCTTGCTCAGGGACACATTGGTATCTCACAGTGGATTGGAACCCGGGTCTCTCACACCAAAGGCATGTGTCTTATCCACTGCGCCATCACCACCCCACAGGGAAGGATGGTAAAGGAAAGAGCTCTATTATTATTAGTATTACTATTTTTCTTTTCATTTTGGTACATTACAGTTCTGTGAATATTGTTGTGTTCCCTGAGGTAATAAAACTGTCAACTGTTCAACTCAATACTAACTCTTTTGTGAGTCTCTCAAGGCAAAGGACAACCTGAACCTAGGTAAATGTTAGTTGCCCTATTTTGGTATTGATAAGCACTAGGGCGCTAAATTAGGGCTGTCGCGGTTATGGAATTTCCCTTGCGGTAATATTGAGTGGCTCAATAGCGCGATATGCGGTATTACCGCCATTTATTTATTTAATTTATATGTTTTTGTTGCTATAAATAAAGTTTACGATGTGGACAAAAACGATAACATTTTCAGTAACCATTGTAACCGAAAACTAAACAGCGTCTACAGTATATGCGCATTGAAAGACTTTCACTCAGCGCGCATATTGTCATGACAACGGACTTTGAGCGAGTCATTGAACCGTTTATTCAACGAACACGTTTAAAAAAGCTGATTCATTAAAGAGATGTAAAGAAACAATATGTTAATTATTTTTAACATTGATGTTCAACTTTTCAAGGCTCAGCTGAGCAGCAATGCGTCGCATGGGCAACGCATTTGTGGGAAAATACCCGTGAAGAGAACGTTAAAATGATAATGCAACAAATATTTCGCTTCCCTTTGACACGACAAGCTTTTCACGACTTCAAAGACAGACGCAGGTAATTGCACGCGCTCTGCCGATCTCTCTCATTCACTGTCTGTGTTAAGCCTGTAGGCTACATCACCATGATAAACAGTCTTGTTATCATTATGAACTCGTTTAACATTCAATACACATGCATTAAGTTCAAAACAAGAAGGGTATAGCTTTATAAAAAAAAAAAAAAAAAACGTGAATATCGCGGTTGCTGCGGTTACGTGCAATCCTCTGCGGTTGACTTGTCAGAAGCGCGGTACTACAATATTGCGGTTACCGTGACAGCCCTACGTTAAATTACTGTTAAGTTTGAGTATGTTTGGAATGTTCTTTACATGATGCAGGATGATTTTATGTAGAAATCAGTGAATCACAAAAAAAATTACTTTAGCTGGGTTTTCACAGGCAGGGTCACATATATCGAATCTCTTTGATTGTTAATAGAGAGCCTTAGTCGCGCCCCTCCGCTTCCGGCTCATGGGACCTTATATCAGAAAAAAATATGTGTGGTAGTCAATGGCGAGAGACAACTTATCTTTTTATTCCGTCTGAACTGTGCCCTGAATTACACATATGATGTTTGTCAAATTAAAAGATAATCCTGAAAGTCAAAAACGTCGCAGTTTGTCATAAAACAGAAGAGTAACTTTTAGTTTTATGTGAAAATCGCTCAATGATCTACATCACCCGGGAAGTGAAACAACGAGCAAGATCCGCTGCTCGTGTGTGTGCAGTCTGGGACAACACACTCAGGCATGACGGCGTAACGTTACGATTATAACGTAAGATTATAGAAACAATGACAGACGTTAGCCTCAGTAAAGTTAGCTTCATTCATTGACAGAAAATGTGCGCCTTTTGGGTTTAGAGTGTTTGTAATGATGTATTTTCACAGTCTCATACCTCAACGGTTTTACATTAAACTGCGACGTTCTTTACTTAAAAATTTATCTTTTAAATTGACAAACATCATATGTGTAATTCACGGCACAATTCAAACGAGATCAAAATATTTGTTGTCTCTCGCCATACAATATTTTTCCAAAATAAGGTCCCATGGTGGTCAACCTGAAGGGAAGGGACTTAGGCTCTCTACGTATATTGTCACGTTGTAATATATTTCCCCCCAGTGATATATAGAATATACGTATAGTACATCCAGCTTTATCTGCACACATGCAGTACGGTCACGTAAAGTGATATAATAAATAGCTTATCTCATCTGCCTAATAGTTTATATCATTACATAATGTAACAATTGTTATTGCCCAGCTCTAATCTGTCCAGCTCTAAGTCATTAACTCTTTCCCCGTAATTGATGGAATTTTCCATCATTTATGACACAATGCTTACCCTCCATGCCCTGTGAAGCTTTTGCGCTGTTGATGGACTCAATCTACTCCATCTATGTTTTGATTATTGCTCAGAATTTGATCCGCGAAAACAACTACAACAACATGATTTTATCAGCTTTTTGAACAAAATGTTTTTTTTGTTTTTTTTTTAATGAAAGATACCCACATTCAATTACATGACGCACTTGTGAATGTGCGTTGGACATGTTGAACATGCATTTAGATCATGATTTTCATTGAAACTGCTTTGAATCAATGTGTAATGTGAAAAGCCCTATACAATTACTAATAAAATTGACTTGACTTAGAATTGACTTTATCAAGAGGCCAGCGTGTAGACCATGTGTATGTGATGATGTAGCTGTATGGTGGCAGCTGCGGCAGAGCAAAGGTGAATTGTTTTCAGTCTCTCAAGCTAATTTGATCTCAGGTCTATTGAGAAGCAGAACAAACGGTGGGAACCGTTAAACAGAGCCGTATCGAATTATTTGTAGCCTATCTCTATTCATATACTCACACATAGTCATGAGCTAGTCTATCACAGAGATTCTGGAAAACTTGATTACGATTCATATCAGAATAACATAAAAAGTTGACAGAAAGTTTAATTAAATGCTGACTTTTATGAGAAGTGATCAGTAGTTTTTCATAGGTAGGTGCTTTCTAAGGCCTCAACTAAAATATCTGGGTTAGCTAGGTAGCTGAATTGAATTATTTAATTCAATAAAACATTTCATTCATTACACAATTTAGAAGTCATTTATCTTTTTATGAATCATTAAAATATTGGTGCCCGGGATGCCGTCAACCAAGTGTACAGTGTGAGTTTTTAAAAGCTTACCTTAAATGTATAATATGAATAAACAGTAGGCCTACTCATGGATGGCTGTTTAAAACTAGTATACGCTTGGACCCGGAAACGGTAGTCCTATGTCACGTTTCAACGACCCACTGATTCAATCAATTCCAGATGGACAAAATCAAGTCTTATTCTTTTACTCCCCAAAATCAAGTCCCTGCAATTTTTTCTACTCTGAAATACATCACAATATGGAATTTCTTCTGTGAAATTACAATTGTTTGGTTTCTCCTGCCTTTAAAAACTGACTATAGCATAAGCGAAAAGCATTTACAGAAAGTGTCTCATTCGAACATCATCTCATCAGGACACTTTAAACAAATATGCCCTTTACAATATATGTCAGTGTCTGAATGAGTATTATAAAATGAAATAATTCAATTACTTATTCAAAACACACAAAAATGCGTGTTTCATCATCTACGGGGGTAATGATGTAACTTGCAGAAAGAACCACTGAAGAAATAAGTAAATAAAACTGAACTAATCCGTTTGGGGAACAGACTTTGAATCACTGAGGTGAATCAAACTAATCACCATAAAGTCACTTCAAAGTCTCATCAAGTTGAACTGTTACACATTTTACATTACAAAAAATAATAAATACCAAGATCTGTCATGAAACTCTAGATGGTGCAGACTGATGGGTCCTTAAAGGAGTAATTCACTTTTGAAAAAAAAAAAAATGCTGATAATTTACTCACCCCCATGTCATCCAAGATGTCCATGTCTTTCTTTCTTCAGTCGAAAAGAAATTAAGGTTTTTGATGAAAATATTGCAGGATTTTTCTCCATATAATGCACTTCAGTGGGAACCAAATGGTTCAAGGTCTAAAACACAGTTTCCGTACAAAATGCAAACTGTTCAAAGGGCTTTAAACGATTTCAGACGATGAATAAGGGTCTTATCAAGCGAAACGATCGCTCATTTAATAAATAAATGACAAAGTTTAAGTTTTATAAGCACAAATGTTCACCTTGCTCTGTACTGACTGAGACACGTTTGTGACTCTCCTATTCGAACTCGTTCATCAAAATGAACAAATCTTTTTCCGAGTCATTTGGTTCATTCAAGTTAATTCAACAAAAGAAACGAACAAATTTGACTCTGGAAAAATTTTCGTTCATTTTGATAAACGAGTTCGAACAGGAGAGTCACAAACGCACATCACATATCAGAGCAAGGCAAGCATTTGAGCTTATAAAACTTAAACTTTGTTATTTATATATTAAATGAGCGATCGTTTCGCTTGATAAGACCCCTATTCATCGTCTGGAATCATTTAAAACCCTTTGAACAGTTTGCAGTTTGCACTAAAACTGTCTTTTGGACCTTGAACTGTTTGGTTACCACTGAAGTGCATTATATGGAGAAAAATCCTGGAATGTTTTCATCAAAAACCTTAATTTCTTTTGGACTGAAGAAAGAAAGACATGGACATCTTGGATGACATGGGGGTGAGTAAATTATCATCAGCAAAAGTTTTTTGAAAGTGAACTACTCTTTGATCGCAACCTGGTGGATATTTACATCGTTAACTACACGGCACAAGCTGATTGGTTCATGTCGCATCTCCAGCCAATGGTGGATGGTTGGGTGGGTGGGTGTATGGATGGATGGATGGGTGGATGTATGGATGGATAGATGGATGGGTGAATATATGGATGGATAGGTGGATAGATGGGTGGATGAGTGGATGGGTGGATATATGGATGGACGGGTGGATCAGTGGATGGACGGGTAGATGGATGGATGGATAGATGGGTGGATGAGTGGATGGGTGGATATATAGATGGACGGACGGGTGGATGGATGGATGGGTGAATATATGGATAGGTGGATGGGTGGACGGACGGGTGGATGGATGGATTGATTCATGGATGGAAGGATGGATGGATAGATAGATGGTTAGACGAGTGGATGGGTGGATATATGGATGGACGGACAGATGGGTGGACGGATGGATGGGTTGATAAATGGATGGATGGATTATTTTCCAAATACTAATATTATATTATGCAACCAGAACTGTTAAGTGGAATCTGCACCAAACTCATCCATATGCTTTCGATTCCCACCCCTACTTTGCTCTTGCCTTCTCTCTCTGTCAGGTGTTAGGAGTATAATCAGGCTTTAATGATCTCTGTCTGTCTAGATTATTGGAGGTGATTCTCTTTAATGATTATATGTTAGAGATCAGTTCTTGAGGGTTCATCGTGTGACACTTAACTACTGATTTAGACCAATGATGGATCGCATAATCAAAGTACACTTCAAACTTGCACATTAATGAAGGTTCATACATTGGCTATGTTCATGGAATTGTAGTGCACTACTTACTGAAAACCATTTAGTATACAATCGTTTTTTGATAAGCGTAACAGTAAGCATTATGCAGTAGTGTGCTACATTGTCATCCCATGACCACAATGCATTGCATGTTCAATTAATAGAGCTGCTTCAAAAGGTCATCTTGGAGATAAATATGGTAATTTTACATTTTAAATGCAAATTTGTACAATTTAATTTATTTATTTCAAATTGATTACTTTTTTTGGCAGTCAAGAAAGAGATGTGGCAAATTGTGGCAGATGTTATTGCTTCCGGGTCATGGAAATAACCACAAATGGAGTTTAGCACAGCATTTTACAGCGTGCTCTGGTTGTATACAACATGTTTTGACAAATGTAGACCATCTGGGTATTAAATATACAGAAATGCATGTCTGTGCATGTGTATTCACACAGTAAATGCTACTGTAAATCTCATGATTAATGAACACTGTGTTCAAACCAGGCATTTGCAATAAAGCTTTAATAACATTTTTTTTTCGTTGATGTTAGCTTAAATTGTGCAACGTAACAATCAATCTACCAGATTTGTATACTGATTAGCTGTTAAATTAGCTTATACACTGTAAATGTGTGTGTGTGTGTGTGTGTGTGTGTGTGTGTATATATATATGTATATATATATATATATATATAAATAATCAATAAGTTGTGATAAAATGTTTTTACATTGCCTTACCTCATGAAAATATAAGCAATTATCAACTTTTTGAACACGTTATACAAGACTCAACACATTTTTTTTAAGACAGCTTATTATAATTTAAGTTGAAATGACTTAAACATCCAAGTTGATTATACTTGTATAATATGTAAGGCAGACACTTTTTTAAGTGTACCCAAGGCAAATGTCCAATTACATATTATTTTATGTATTAACTCATAAGTAGCCCCGCCCATCATAAAATCTCATCGGTCCAAAATCTCTCTCCACGTAGTTGTATATTAAGTACAGTGTTGGGAAAGTTCACTTTCTACAACTAGTTCAAAGTTCAGTTCACAGATTTTAAAATGAACTAGTTATACTTCAAAAAATGAACTAGTTCATTGATAGTTCTTTATTTCCATATGTTGCGAGCTTATTTTTATTTATTTTTTATTGCCACACCCCATATACAACCACAGACAACAATTATTTTATCGACGGGCAAAGTCGATAAAAGAGAAAAGTAAGATTTTTGCCATCCTCACGACCTCGTCATAAAATCCGTTTAAATTTTCATACGCCTCCTCGCTCGCTGCTTTGTCGACGGCGGCCGCGGTGCGACACTGGTGTCTTGTGTTTCCAGATTGGGTGTTTTTTCGCTACTTTTTGGGAAATAGACTCATTTTACAACTCCCCCAGAGTTAAACAGTTGAGTTTTACCGTTATCGAATGTATTCAGCCGATTTTCTGATATTTAGAAGAATATCAGTAACCAGACAGTTTCTGGTCTCATTGACTTCCAAAGTATATTTTTTCCTACTATGGAAGTCAATGGGACCAGAAACTGTCTGGTTACTGTTATTCTTCTAAATATCAGAAAATCGGCTGAATGAATTCGAAAACGGTAAAACTCAACTGCCGGGTTTTCGCCTGGAAGGCTCAGTTTGGGCCGGCAAATTTCTTGCCACGCCAGGCCTATTTAGGATATGCTGCAAGATGAGTACGTTAGTATGCCATTTCAAATGTGTTCATATTCAAAGAAGTATGCTTTCTGAAACACGCACAGACAAGTCCCAGAGCGAATGAAGACCGATTAGCTTTGCACTGATATGATCATATTTTCTAATTGTGAATAAATGCTTATATAAATCACCAGACTCAGTGCTCTACTTCAGCGTGGAAAAGGCTGGCATAGGAACAGATTGTGTCTTTATGCACGTCTGATAGGCTGTCATAATTCATCCACCAGCCTCTAACACCTCCATAACTCGAACAGCATCAGACGCGTGTGTCTCGCAGACAAAGCTATCGTCTTAAGAGCTCACATCACTCACTTTAACAACCGGCTGATGCTTTGCGCTCCCTGTGGTTATGATATGGTCGCTGGGAGGGGGTGAGGAATTCTTCTCATATAAACACTGTGACGGCGCAGCGCTTTGGGAACGACCTGGCGTTGCAGAGGAATTAACCGCCTGTGTGTCGGTTTGTCATCTCCCAAATGCCATCACACTTAAGAGCACAGAAGGGGGTTGGGGCCCTGCCTGATATCTAGGAAAAAAAGGAGCCGGATAATCCTAATGAAAGAGAGAACATTTGTCTCTAGATTTGGCAGATGATGAGTGTGATTTTAATGGCATGGGGAATTAGACATGTTAGAATTGATAAAGCCATAAGAGCCTCTTAATATAGTACATCTGTTTTTGTGTCCATGTCTTCCTGCTGGACAACGACAATGTCCGTGTAATGTAATCACCAGACAATGGTTACTAAACGACTCTATATGCTTTAAACATTAATCAGAATTGAGGCGCTCATATTGGACCGTATTCATGAAACACAAAAACAAAAAATTCAGTGGAAGTCATTTGTAATAGTATAAACAGTCACGTTCAACTCAACTATGTATGGCTTTACTGCATTAAAATCATTAATCAATGTCAGATCTCCTTTTTTTAAATATATTTTTTAATGACTGTAATAAAAATGCAAATTAATTCAAATGGCTCAATAATGCCAAATAATGGGAAATAATCAGGGCAGTTCACTTATGAGATTAATTAGTTTCATGAAGCAGTCAGATTGCATTCAACACGTCTGAAAGATAATCGCAATTAAACCCAAGAGGAAGAAGCGGAGCCCACTACTGCAGGTGCTGTCAAACCTTCCTCAACTCAATCAAAAAGATGCTTATTTTCTTGAGATAGTGGGAAAATAAATGGACTGCATTTATATAGCACTTTCACAGATCCAATGGCCACCAAAGCGCTTTACTTTTTGCCTCATATTCACCCATTCACACACTCATTCAAGTTAGGTGTCTTGCTCATGGACACCATGACACTTGGTCAGGTTGAACCGGGGATTGAACCACCAACCCATCAACAAAAGAATGAGGGAAACAAATAAGCACATGCTATATCAATGATGATATTGCTGAAACAAACTCTTGAATATCACCATATTAAGAGTGGCCATTTGACTGACATGGGGAAAAATATATAAGATGTTTTCTTGACTGCTATTTTCTCACCATGGTCATTTTTGTTGTGTAGTCTACTTTTGGTGTTATAGAAGATAGTGTGCAGCACATATTTGCATACATATATGCTCATCTATTTCTAAATTCTGCTTAGCCCAGAGTGAAATATGAAGAAGAACTTCACTGAGAGTATATCAGGCAAGTAAAACTAAAGTATCTGCATTTAAGAAACATTCCTAAGAAAAGTTCCTTTTTTCTTGTGGTTGTTTTATCTATCAGTCACCTAGTTAAAACATATAACATTTTACATAAAATACGTTGACAAGAACCAGAGACGTACCAGAATCCCGTAGGGTTTGCACTGCAGGAGAGACAGAGCAGCTGGGGGGATGCACACTGTAAAAAAGAAAGAAAGAGAAAAAAAAACTTTTACCTTTCTAGGTAAAACTTAATGGAAAAAAGTTCACGTTCATGTTTATAATTCTACTTGGTTCCATAAAAAAATGAATATATTCAGGAAGCATTACATGAGTGATCTCTAATCTGACGCTTCTTCACAGTTAATTTCATTCTGAAATGCAGATTGAGGTGATTTTATGAGACATCTTTCTTCAAAAATGAATTTAATTACGCCTCTTACAATGGCAAGATGTCTTCTAGACGGTCACACTTTAGATTAGGGTCCAATTCTCACTATTAACTTACTAACTATGACTTTTGACTCAATAAACTCCTACTGCTTACTAATACAGTAGTTAGTAAAGTAGTTGTTTATTTTAGGTACTGTAGAATATGGTCATGCAGAATAAAACATTATTATTTTGTGCTTTATACATACTAATAAACAGCCAATTTTCAGTATGCACATGCTAAAAAAAAAGCAACAAATGAGAATTGGAAGTGAAGTGAAGTCAACTTGAAGTGTTACCTTCTAGACTCTGTTAGAATCTCAAGACTTACTATTTTCAGAATCGAGAGACAATTTAACAAGCATCATATGGGCATATATGGAGACAAGACACACATTTATACATATATATATATGTGTGTGTGTGTGTGTGTCCAAAGTCCAACTTCCTCCTACAATAAAGTCAAGCTATTTCATTAGATCTTTAAAGGACAGCACCCGTATGTATATCTCTTTGTTACACGTTTATTAGAACTTTGTAAACTTAAAAATAGTTGTCTGAAGCATATGGAATAAATATAACTAATATAACCATCCGCGTTGGTGATGTTTTGGAGGAAACAAAATTAAATAAAAATATCTTGAGTGAGATTTACAAATTCTTTACACAATTGCTTTTGCATTGTTGTTTTTTTTTTTTTTTTTTACATGCATGCACTTAGTAAATTACTTAAAGTGAATGTCTTGACTGAACTAAAATGTCAGGTTGCCATGACTTTAAATGTGCCCCATTTAACCACTTAGACTAAGCAACAGAAGATTCCATCAAAATAACACTCATGTGACCAAAAAAACCCCACCTCGCTCATACAGTAATTACCTTTAAATGGTACATACAGACATCAAGACTTGAGTAAAACACAACCAAAATTCAACAAACTGATTCTGACATAGCCAGTCAAAAACTGAATATGACAACAAAATCAACAACATAAATGTAAATAAAATTAGTCCACATTTTTTTTACAATGAAGGCCTATTTGAACAACAACAACATGTAATAATTCAACTCAAACTGTACTCAAAATCTATGTTTTTGAAAATATATGCGTTGATTTGGGAACATAAAATCAATTTACTTGTTATAAGAAACATTTTTACAGTCGGTCAATAACGTCAATAGAGGCTGATAAAAAGTTAGCCTATATGAAAACCAGTTTATTGTAATATGTTGTAGTTGTTTTGGTACAGTAACACTTTGTTTCGATAGTCCACAATTAGACTAACAAATGTCAACAAACTGTCATTAGAGTATTAGTAGAACATCAGCTAAATATGTTCTAACCATTTATTTTGTTGGTCCCCCAATATATATTCTACTGACTATAAGTAACTTTACAACTACAATGCAATGCAATGCAATGATGCGATCTCGGAAAACACAGCAAATGGTGAAATTTGACATATTACAGGTTTTGAGGCTATATTAAAGCTGGGTTCTAGCCCTTTCCAAATCTGTTTTTATTTATGTTATCGTTTGTCTGTAACAAAAGTTGTGGGTATCTAAAGTTGGATGATTTTCAGAAACGGAATTTTGAGAAAATTTTTGAATTAACGGTCACATCCTGTTAGAGGCACGACTGGCACTCTTTATTTATTGCCTTTTTTTCATATCTCATATTTAAGTAATCACCATAGATTAGGTATCATTCGGAATCTTACGAACCCAAAATTCATCCTGTGAAATGTGAGCAAGATCTTTTAAGCGAGCAGCTTCAAACTCTGTTGTTCTTGTGCTCCGCATCACACCACACCACATGATAACGGTGGATAAAAATAAATAAATACATTTTTAAAAAAAACTTGCGTGCTGTTGTAGTTCACCCAGGACTGGACTTTATCCTGTTATGTGGTTTATTTTGATAGGTGAACTGTCTTTGTAGTGTTTAGAGAAGGAGAGCTAAACTGAAGATATTGTTTTTTGCCCCTCCACTCTGGGTTGGACATTATAAATCGCTATTTTTCTGCACTAAACTAGTGAATTTGGTTACACTTTATTTTGATAGTCACTTAAGACGTTCAACTAATTATAAGTAACTTTTCAACTACATGTCAACTAACTCTCATTAGAGTATTAGTATATTATAGTAGACTGTCAGTAGACTGGTAGGTTATGGTTAGGTGTTAAGGTTCGGGTTAGGAGAATAAGTCTACTTGTAGTTGTCAAGTTACTTATAGTCAGTTGAATGTCTGTTGGGGGACCAACAAAATAAAGTGTTAGCAGATATTAAGCTGACAGTCTACTAATACTCTAATGACAGTTAGTTGACATGTAGTTGAAAAGTTACTTATAGTAAGTAGAATGTCTAAAGTGGACTATCGAAATAAAGTGTTACCGTGAATTTTCCCAAGATATATTAAGAGATGATAAACAAGACGTTATAGACTAATTATTAGAATAATAATTTAATAAAAACCCAATTTTGACAAAAAACTGACATTCAATCTATATTTAGACCTCACTGAACACGTACCAGCACGACATCCGACGGGTTTTTCCAGATCGGATCACAAATATTCTACTAACCCAAACCATAACAGTATACTGACAGTCTACTAATGACTGCTAGTTGATATGTAGTTGCAAAGTTACTTAATGTTAGTAGAATGTCTAAAATGGACAATCAAAATAAAGTGGAACTCTTGTTTTTGGGATTTGCAGCGTAAATCTAATTTCTTCTCCATATGTAACACACGGCCTAATTACGTCAGTACGAGTTAAATAGACCTATCGAAATTACAGAATACTAAATTAGGATCATCCCTCGCAAACATGCTCTCATTTTGTTTTTCAAAAGCAGTCGAGAGAGAAGGAGAAAGAGAGAGAGAGAGATTTGTGTTTTGCTTCAAATTAAATAGCCTGTTGGATCAGCCGAGATCCAATTTAGGGCTGACAATAATGGGCTGGCTTGCTTAACTAGAAATCAAACACCATTGGCAAGTTCATCAGGACCAGTATTGACTGAAACCACGTCATCGAAGGAAAAGAAGGAAGCATAACAGGATTAAAGACTGAACGTCGGAACCCACAGCGACTGCTTACTAAAGACGGTCCTTAATCCCAGCAGCCACACTTTCCCCGTAACCCATTTGTGAATCTATCGGTCGCTTTCTCTGCCTCTCATTCAGCGACTCTCTCCGATAGACTTCCCACAGCATCGCCGTCTCTCTCTCTCTCTTTCTGTTTCCGGCAGTTTCCATGCATCCCTAAGCCTCTGCAGATGTTGCTTGCTCCGTGAATAGACCTTTTGCTCATGGCTGAGTTGGAATATGGCAGTGTTTGCTTAATCTACTTTGCCTTAATCCCTGTGGCCCGGACCCGTTTCGCCCAGTGTCTTACCGCTTCCTCCGAAATGAGGCACGCACACACATTTTGACATCAATAATAATAAATGACTTTCCTTCCCAGGCAGCGTTTGGGGACATTGGAGCCGGTGAGTGGTGTGTTGGCATGTGTGGACAGGTTTTAGTATGGTAAATAGGTGTTGAATGCTGCACAAGCATGGGTAGAGAGTCTGTTTCCGCCTCGGGGGCTTTGAGATATGATGCGATTCGTTTCCGCGGTCCCTCCGTGCGAATGGAAGGTAAGCCGACGGAATCTGCAGAGAAAATGCCAGTACCACCCGCACAGGGATTTGGGTGCCAGCAAAGGACGCTGGGAGAAAGAGACAGGAAGTACAAAGGATAGAAAAAATGAAATGATTATAAACAGGAGAAATGAAGGCAGATACTTGCAGTCTTTAAGAAGATGCTTCGATTTCGTTGATGCTCCTACTTTCTTGGTTTTTCTAGAAAATGATCCATCCATCCATCAATCCATCCAACAAAACAATTAGGGATGCACCGATATGGAAATTTTGGCCAATACCGATAACCGATAATCCTTTATATTTGAAACCCGATAACCGATATATCGGCCGATAAATTTAATTCCAAATTTTTATCTAATTTTGAGAGACTGACTGCAAAAACTAAAGTCTCACAATCAAATCCATGTCCCAAGCGCATGATTATAATGAAGTTTTCATTCTAGTGTTGTACATCCGATATGACAGATTTGCGCTGCACATGTTGTACCGAACCGTATTTTCATTTTTTGAAGAGATTTCAATCATATTTCAAGAAAATCAAAAACATAAACAGTGCTCAACAAGTGTCTCAGCTGAAGGGAATAATATCGGTCACCTTTTCTTACCAGGTCGATAACAATAACATTAAAAAAAATTAACATATATCGGCCGATACCGATATGTTGGCCGATATATCGTGCATCCCTAAAAACGATCTTAAATATTATATACTGTGCAACTGTAAACATCAATCAAAAGATTATTAGCGCTACTACTGATTGTAATGCGCTTAAAATAACTGGCTAATGTTACTCATTGCTCTGTTATGTTTCATTTAAATTAAAATGCCTCCATCTGCTATCAAGAGTCATCCAGGAATATCTCTTACTGACTCAATAATCATCACAAAGATCAACCTAACATAACAACATAAGGAAGGTCTTTTGAGGTTACAATTACACCTTTTCTATTTTGATTTAGGCTGTTGATGTAGCTCTTCAGTTAGGAAATGAATCATTTCCATAGTTAGGAAATGATTTTAACAGCAAGGGAAACAAAGGAGAAGTCTTCTGTTGACCTTGTTACTCCCAGAACGCACAGTCACCCACTCAGAGCCACCGAATAAACAAGTTATTCAAACACGGTATAAATATGTGCAAACGTTATCTGAAAACAGGGAAAAAAATAGCTGCCCCGAAGGCCATTGGTGTTGAATTGTCATATGTGTTTATAACTGTTATAAGAGGAGAATTACCCTTCTCTGATAACTGTCAACAAACAGAGGAAAATGAAGAAAAAAAAAAAAAAAAAAAAAAAAAACGGTAAATTGTTGAAACAACCGTTTCTGTTTTGAAAATGAAGGAATATCCTAGAAAACACAAATACACACATCTATGGAAGCTTGTTTATACAACTAGAAAAATACAAACTTAATTGCCAATTTTTATATCATAATTCTGTGGGGGGGGTTCTCGCAATTGACATTATTTCTCCGTATTGCGATATATAAACTTGCAATTGCACGTAATATAATATATAAATTGCATTGCAAGTTGGTATCTCGCAATTCTGACTTGATAACTCACAATTGCAAGTTTATACCTCAGAATTATGAGATAAAAAGTCGCAATTACCTGTTTTGTTTTTTATTCAGTGGCAGAATGTCTTTACTAGAATATTCTACTTATTTTTTTTATTATTTATTTTTTATTTTTTGCAATAGACAGACAAATACACTGACTGCACAAAAGACTGATGGTTGGACAGGATCGTCCAATACTTATCATCCATACTAGAATATCCTTATCCATAACCAAGGATATTCTACCTTAGCCATAAAATTAGCAACACTGTAAAACAAGTTTATTGCTGCCTTAAATTTTTAAGTACAATCAACTTGAATGTTTCAGTCATTTCAACTTAAAAAACGGACTTAAAAAATGAGTTGAATCTTGTAAAACATGTTAAAGCAATGTAAAAGCATGATGTCATAACTTATTGGTCATATTATTTTTTACAGTGCATACAACTGATCAAAATGTATTGAAACTTTACAAATATATATATATACTTTTTTTTTTAAGTAAATATGATCCATTTTGATTTAAATTAGGGCTGTGCAAAAATTAATTGCGATTAATCGCATCCAAAATAAAAGTCTGTGTTTACATAATATATTTGTGTGTGCTGTATATAATTATTTTGTATATATAAATAAACACACATGCATGTATATATTTAAGAAAATGTGTTATTCATATATAAAATATTTATATTTATATAATATAGATTATTTATTTATAAATATATACCGAATTTAAGCGCAAATAATTCTTAAATACATACATGCATGCATAGGTACTTATATATACAAAATAATTATATACAGCACACACAAATATATTATGTAAACACAGACTTTTATTTTGGATGCGATTAATCGCAATTAACTTTTGCACAGCCCTAATTTAAATACAAACTTTAAAGTAACGATTGCAATTATTGTTACCAATGGTTGTTGTTTTTCCTCCAGCAGCCTTTTAACCGTCTGCACTGTAATATGCAGGTCTCTCATGAATAACTAAAGTGTGTTGATTGTTGTGCATGTTGCCGTCTAGCTCCCATTGGACGACTTAAAACTGAACTCTCTGCGTCTGCTCTTAAATATGTCAGCGTTATTATATAGTGACAATCAAAATGCAAATCTAAATGCACCAACCTGGGGTCACAGTAATAATATACCTAACAAGATGACCTAAAAATGTCTTATTCATCACCTGCCCACACACAAACTCTCTCCCCCTCACACACTCCCATAGAATTATCGAAAGTAATTCATCTGCGGTAAATGATCTTCAATCTAATTACAGTCTGCCAGCATATAATAATCTAAGGTGAGTGCAGAAAGTGGCTGAACACTTACCAAAGTGAACTTTTTGAACAGCGCCTTAAAATAGTATATAGCATATACTTCATGTGCTCTGAGGTCGCTAGGCAACCGCACCGCACCGGGGGAGGCGTCATGCTGTCCGCACAAGTGTGATGGAGAAAACCAGGGAATGTGCGTTATAAGTTTAGAACAATTTCATTCAGAGATTACTTAGAACCATATGTCAAAACATTACGACCAGCGTTTCTTCTATTTGTTCTATTGTGCTGTGTTTTTCTTTCCATTTTCTTTCTTATTCGGTTCGATTTCTAACAGGATGTCCAATGATGGGCTTGTATGATCATTATCGGTTGTCCATTTGAGGTGCTCTTTTCATATGGATGCTGCTGGTACTCAACTGCATTATAAAACTTGACCAGTTGTCTTAACTTAAAAAAAGTGAGGAAACCAATTGCCTTAAAATTCAGTAAATAAACTTCATGTGTAATTTAAAAAACCGCCACATATTGTCAATGTTCACATAGCGCATACGTTTATTACTTAATAATTTAAAAGGCAATGAGTTTCCTCACTTTTTTTAAAGGGGTGATGAACTGAGAAATCGAGCTTTTGACATCTAAGAGGTCATCATATAGTAAGAATATCCTGTAAGTTTCAGAACTGAAAGCATCCTTGTTAGTCCAATAAAAGCTTTTATTGACACCAGCCTCAGCAAACGATTCGTTTTTAAAAGTAGGGAACTATGACGTCAAAGAGGATAAAACACCACCTGTGTAGAATAGAAGATCAGCGCCTACTTCAACACGGCCAGTTTAGCCCCGCCCACCGATTCGTGCATTACACGCATAGCTAAATAACATAGATGCCTACCTCGTGATGACAAACCGGATCGAGCTACCAAGCAATACAAAATATTGTGCAGTGGCTGGTTGTGGAAGAAGACAGTCGCTGCATAAGCTCCCTCTGGATTCCAATAAAAACCGAGCGTTTTTCAGCTAGGCTCAAAACTAGGGTACGAAATAGCCTATTACTTATTCATTTTGATGTTTTTGAACGCAAAAAAAAAAAAACAAGCCAACATCATAAGTTCACCTCAGACAACAATATAATAAAATTTAAAAAGCCAGTTTTGACAATGTCGGAGTTTGTTGGTTCGGTCGCAATCGGATTGAGAGCTCCTAGATCAAATTTATGAAATTCAAGTGATATTGTACTGATTGTAACACCTGTTCACATTCATTTATGTCTAACAAAATGTTCTAAGATTGTGGAGAATAGAGGTGTCCTACAGTAACTCTTTTGGAAACTTGTTTGTGCTCTGTTTTTTGTCTGTATTGTTAGGGAGATAGGTAAGCTAAATGTATTTTATTTGCTATTCAGATTCAGGTTATTTAATCTCTCCCCTTTTTATTTTTATATTCATTTTTTTTTTTAATGTTGGCATTTGGCCACCCTGAAGAAATGCTCTTTATTTGACTTGATATTTCTTCATAAATAATACCTTTTTTTACAGCTTAGTTTCGTGTGACTGATTCCATTATAACCCTTTTCATTACGCCCTTTTAGAGTTTTCTTTACTCCCCTAGACGCATAACAACCCTTCAATACAAAATATTTACTTATTAAATATACCTAAAAAAATGTTAGGAATCTGAAACATTGAAGACAGGAATGTTATGAAAATATGATTTTTTCAATTCAAATGGTCAAACAAATGGAACAAATGGTTTTTGTACCAGAGAAAACAAAGATAAAAGCACTGAAAGCATAAGACGAGGCTGCCCGACTCACTGAATTGTGAAGCTCTGATGTAAAGCTGACTGCATTACAGTGTGACGATATGCCATGCTTTATAGATCAAAGCCAGCGTGTACTGTATAGGTTAATAGACGGTGACTGATTTCAGGAATTGTAATAAAGTATGGTTCATTTTTGCCAGTTTAGCAGTTTATTACAGTTTTCATTGTTATATTATGGAGTGATTCTAATGTTGTTACTGATTCTGTCCCAACGTCTGTTGTTTTGTCTTTTAATTTCACATTGAATCAATTGGATCGTAAAATGTGATCTCTTGTTTATGTGGTTGGAGAGGACGAATTAAATATTCACATATTAATATTAATATTCACATATTAATTTTGCCTTAGTTCCTAGTCATCATTAGTTTTCTTGGTTAATTACTTAACACACTGTTCTGTTTTCCGTTGATTGTTCGGGTTTGTTTACGTTTACATTGATGTTTAAGTGGTTAGACTTATTGTGATTGTTGAGTTTATTGAAGACTATTTCCCTGAATCTCCTTGTGCCGTGCATGCGTGTTGTTAAGCCACACCGAATTGTGACAAATATATTTCACATTTTAGAAACTTCACATACAAACTTATTTTATTTTATTTCAAATAACTTGTCACGGTCCACAGCAAATGTGTGCTATGGAAGTAAATGTTGACTTTTCAAAAACAGGCATGCTGAGAAAAAAGTGGCGCTCGAGGAGGACAAAACACATAGTGCCTCCAAAGAGTACATCCAACACACTTAAGAACAGTTCCAACAAAAGAGAGCGGAAAGGTGGACATTTACTGACAAAGCAGAATTACATTGTCAAGAGGGACACGCCATAGACAGAAAAACAATGTGTGTGTGTGTGTGTGTGAGAGAGAGAGAGAGAGAGAGAGAGAGAGAGAGAGAGGAATGAGACAGGCAGAGAGAAAGACTGCGAGAGACTTTGGATCTGACAGGTGGTGACGGACGACCCTTCTGGGGGTGTTGTGTGTGTGTGTGTTTGTGTGTGGCAGATGGAGTGAAGGGACAGGATGTGTCTTCAGAGCAGAGCTGCCAGCACCACAGGGAGCAGGACTCAAGACATGTACATGTGGTTGGGCGAGAAAGAGAAAGATGGAAAGTGAGAGAGATTAACATTCATTAAAACAGAATATGGACGCTGAAATTTTAATTTAGAAGAAAGTATGCATTAAAAAAGGTACTATAGAAAATAATTAAAGGCTAAGAAAAAAAGAATAACTATAGATTCTTAAAATTAAAGGTAGCAATTCGATTAAGAAATTTCTTTTCAGAGAACTAACTGTAGACGAACTGTCGAATTTCTGTGCCAGTAGCAGAACCAACCAGTAATCTCGAAAACTCCCTGTCATTGGTCATTCAAACAGATAGCCACACCCCAAACGCAAGCCATTGGTTCAGCCAGTGTTGCTGGTGCCAGACTGGGGTGCATTTCCCGAAAGTATCGTTTGGTCTCAAGTTCCGTCGTTATCAGCATAGTTCAATGAGTCGATGTTTCCCGAAACCATCGTTCCAACTGACATTCGCAAACAGCATCGCAAAATTGTGTGGTTTGAACGACATCTCTCGACCTGTAGTTAGAGGCATAGTTTCTAAATTAAATCACATTTGGACGTAATAAATCCTTATCTTGAGCAAAATAAGCAAGCTGACATTTAGTACAACCGGTGCCTTTTATTTACAATACATACAAATGGAATTTACGTCTTTTAGTTTGTCAAAAGATTTGAAGTACCGTGTTTGAAGAGTGCACATGTGCGAACTCACTCTACTATGTAAGCAAAATAACTGAGAACAATTAGAAATAGTCCTCAGATGACATGTCTGTAATTTATATAAAAAATCTAGCGTTAATTTGATCTCAAACAGTTTCATTAAAAGTAGTTATTACTCCACCACGTGCGAAACCAACGTGGTTGAACGATACTTTGCGACAGTGGGTTTCGGGTAGCTAGTTGATTTCTCCAATGGTGCATCGTACTATGGTCGTGAAGCAGTGAACTACGTCGTTCTACGGGAAACGCACCCCTGATCGGGATCTTCAAACAAACAGTGCAATGTTTATTATCAGAAAACTCGTTCCTTGTTCCTCAGTTTATGTTTAGTTGGCACAACACCAGCAATGTGTTAAAACCGTAGGTTCTGGAGTAAAACAATATAAGAAAAGATCTTATATTGAAGTTTGAATCTCTTGGGTTTTATTCCAACACATTCTCATCCCAAGGCATCATCTAACTAATGCTTTTGACCATACGTCAACATCCGACTATTTAGGGTACCCTTTAACGTCAGTTGGATGACGATCCTAGTGCGTCATACAACTGACCTTTAGCGTCAGTTAGATGACGTGGGTAGGTTTAGGTCTGGGGTAGGGTTAGGATTAGATAGCGTCATCTAACTGATGTTAAAGGGTACCCTAAAACGTCGGAAGTTGACGTATGGTCAAAAGCGTTAGTTAGATGACGTCTTGGGATGAGAACGGGTAACACAGTCTCATAACAAGAAGTCATATAACTGACGTCTTGGGACGTCTTTTGACCATACGTAAACATCCGCTTTTTTAGGGTACCCTTAAACGTCGGTTACATGACGATTCCGGGCCGTCATACAACTGACGCTTTACCTTTAACGTCAGTTAGGTGACGGGGTAGGTTTAGGTGTGGGCTAGAGTTAGGATCCCATAACCTCATCTACCGACGTTTAAGGGTACCCTAAAACGGCGGATGTTGACGTATATCTGACGTCTTGGGATGAGACTGCACTGGAACGGGCTGTTTATTCACGTCATGACACTTTAACCACATAACGTTTTACTGTCTTTTAAATCATTATTTTGCAATTCCTAAAATATTTATTCCTATAAATAAGCTTATTTTATGTACTCGCTCAAGCTAAATTATACTCACACTTTGCACTGGGAGGGTTACTCTATCACTAACTTGTTTCTTTATTTCAAAACAATAATTTAGTAAATTCAACCCTAGAGTTATTGATAAGAAGAAAGCATTTCATTGAACCTGCTGCAAATAACCATTGCATAACCTGTATTTTAGTTTACAGTGCATGAAGACAGGAAGTCTAAAGTGAACAAACACATTCCTGAACATTTGTGAGACTAGTGAGATCTATTTACTATATTGTTGGAATCTAGTTAATATCACATACTGTATATAAATATACATGTTAATGTAACTATAATTGTTTCTGTACCACAAATGAGATACATTGAGAGTAAATAACATTTTGCTGAAAGGGACAGTTCACCCAAAAATGAAAATTCTGTCATATTTACTCATCACTTACTGTTTGGTTACTTTGGGTAACCCATTGACTTGCATAGTATTTTCCTATACTATGGAAGTCAATTGGGCCCTGGGACTTTTTGGTTACCCATTCATCAACATATCTTATATGTTCTTAAACCTCTTACAGGTTTGGAAAAAAAAAAACTAGAGGGTGAGCAAATGATGACATTTTTATGTTTGGTTGAACTATTTCTTTAAGTCTCTGGCTTCTCAGTTGTTTCTCCAGAGAAAGGTGTCTCAAATGTTGGCACGAAGTCTGCAAATAAGTCTCCACACAAATCAATATTCTTCCAAAAACCAAATCATCTGAGCTATTCCATTAATCTCAAAATTTTAATTGTGAAGCTCTGTATTCTCATTGCATGCCCACAACTAATTTGTTTATGCACAGTTTGATTTATCCTAAGGAATTGTAGGCAGGCTAATGCACAAAGATCAGAAAACCATTCACTGTCAAAACGGTTACAATGTGAGAGCGTGCTCTCCGTATCTCCGTATTTAATATAGATCAGTGGAGCATGACTTCAGAACAATAACACTAATAAAAGACAGTTATTACAGCCATTTGCTTGAGCACACTGAGACAATGAAGTTGTAGCTCGATCTGACCTAATACAAAGTATTCTCCATTTATGTTTTTTTTTTTCACTCAAAAGAACAAATTAGAAGAACAGATGAAGAGTCAATATAAGAAGTTAAAAGCAAAAAAGAAACAAATGAGCAAAGATAAAGAGACGGAACAAGAGACACTAACTTCAACCAAGAGCCACCAGGAAATCCACCTGACAGTTGCCATAGCAACATAGGTGAAGATGGGCCAGACGCCAGGCCCGTGGAGCGTCTCTTAATTGGAAGGCTTTTAGCCTTGGCTCTCTAACTTACAAACACACAAACTGTCTGTATCCCCCACATTCTCCTATAACCTCATACACATTCACGTATGCTGCTTTAGTGTAAAGATGTGCAATAATATCAAAATGAGGTTAAATGAACTGCACATAGAGAAATACAGGAAAATGTGGATGATTACTGTAGACGTTCTAAATATACTTCATGGTGTGTGTATATATATATATATATATATATATATATATATATATATATGTATATGTGTATATTTAGCTTGACATGATAAAGTCTAATTGCTATTAAATAAACTGTTCACAAAAAATGAAAATTCTGTCATCTTTTACTAGTGATAACCAAAGCTAGGGTAACCAAACCTGACGCAAAAAAGATGCCGTTGATGTGTGTGGCTAGCCGTCTGTCTGGGGCATGTGTTAGTGTGTTGGTTTTATTATGTTTAACTTTTTTAACCAAAAAAATCTGTGCACTCCCCACTTATGACCGGGATCAGCTTTTGTCCATCAAGTCATATACGATCAACTACTGGGGTCGGGGGCCTCTATGTGGAGGACTCTGTGTGTTGGTCAAGGAGATAAGTAGCACATCCAATGCTGAATTTTCTGCACGGTTTAAAACTAAGTGTAATATATCAATGCTGGGAAGAATGTGTTGTTAAACTCAACTTTGGACATTTTAGACACTATTGCTCCGCTAAGACTCACATGCTATAAATCAAAGATAAATCCCTGTCTAAATTATAATACCCTTGTCCTCAGAGAGAAAATTACAAAATTATAGTAAATTACAAGTCCATTATGACGCCCTTAGAGATTCCTTATTTAATTATCAGAAAGCTGTAAGCAAGACAAAAAAATACCTATTTCTCCAATATTATTATTAGGGCCAATATTACCAGTTCGCTCTTATTAATTCTGTAATTCAATCTTTGAGTAATATACATCGAAATTCCTCACTTATTTCCTGCTTTCCTAATTTATTTAGCCAAAAGATTGCTGGTCAATGGCTCCAGATCCCTATCCTGTCTGCATTACTGAGTGGAGGGTTTTTGAGGCCATTACTTTGACAATTCTGGAGGATACTGTACAAAAACTGAAAGCAACATTCTGTGCAAATGATCTGATGCCTAGTCGTTTGTTAAAGCAGACTTTTGACTGTGTATCACTGAGTTCAGCACATTTCATTTAAGAGCTTGTCCCGTGGGACATGTCCACAAGAGATTAAACATGCTGTGGTGACACCTCAGTTGAAGCTACCAAATTTGGGCCAGGATGATATGCAACTTGATATACAGTATATACTGTAGAAGTAATGCATGGAATTATAGGCATACGTTGTTTAAATTGTGTTTAAACGTGCATTTGTCCATTCAAGTTTGTATATGTGAACAAAGAGAATCGCAATGCTGACAAAACTTTTTTTTTTTTTTTTTTTAGAAGTTGCTGCCATAGATGTTGGAACAGGGGTGGGGCGCACTTCATCAAGGTCATCAGGAGCGGATCAAGGAGCGGTCCATCAGTGCTTGAGTCACCATATATCGGAAAACATTTGGAATGGGTCAGACATAAGTCAAGTGAATTTTGTTTGTATTTCATTTTAATCAATGGTTTTAATCAACAATTGACTGGATTAATTTCGACATTTGCAGTAAAAACTTGAAATATAAATTCTATAGAAAATGCATTCAATACGAATATATTGAAACGTCTATTTATACTCCATTAATAAAGGAGTAGGCAACGGAACGCCCACAGACGTAACGTAACGTTTAAATTTTACACATTTAAAGGATTTAGAATTTTGGAAAAAAAGACAAAAATTAGGACTCGCATGCTTATGTCGGTCTCACACACCTGAAGCACGTGCACGCAGAGAGAGTGAGAGACAGAGAGACAGAGGCGAGTTTAAGACAGCGTTTGAACACCAAATTGATTCCTCTTTCTCGTTTACTCGCGCTTGAATGGACACATACACACAAAATGATTTCAAAATATCCATCTCGGCAAGTATTCTCCCAGTTATGTCATAAGTGAACATTTGTGAAAGAAACCGGATGTGTGTCAGTATATTCGGTCTGTACATTCGGTCTTAAAGTGACAGCAGCCTAATATTCCTGCTGTTGTCTGTGTCATTAATGTTAATGAAATAAAAATAAAAACATCTACCACGTCCGAGAGAAAAAAAAAAGATAGTGAGGAGGGCAGTCAGGAAGAAAAGTATTGACTACAGCTTGTAGGATAAGTGTACTTATCCTAGGATAAGTATGTTACTGCGTTAGTGTGGGGCTATTTTGAGACTTGTTAGTGGCATAAACTAGGGATTTCTTTTTACTTAGTCAATGCCCCCATTACTAGCATTATACGCTAAACAGTTTTTAGAGATAAAACTCTTTACATTCGATTATCATGAAAACAAATCTCAGAGAACGATTGACTAGGTACCAATGTTTTATTAACATTGTTGGCGCAGGAACCCCTGGAAGCACGTAATCCACCATTTTTATTCTTAGGGCACTCTGCTTTTGAACCTGTCACATAAGCTTTAAATGGCATGTGACTGATCTCTCATCAACATAGAGAAAATTACATTATGAGAGTGCTGGTCGGCTAATGTGAAAATGATTTGTTCGCTTAAAAGATTCGTTTAAATACTGAGTCGTTTATGACATCACAAAGGCACACAAATGCCTAAACCCAACGATGCGTCTGCACATCTCTGTGGGCACATAAGGTAAAGCGTAGTCCTCTGAAACAGGCTCAGCAAAGAGAAACAGCTCTGTGGGAGGTGCTGATTGCAACGTTGTGTGAACGTTATCTGCTCTGTGTGAGTCTATTACTGATATATTGATAGAACTTTACCATCCCAGTAGGGAATTTATAGGACAATGTTGGGAAAACGTTATCTGTGAAGTGGAGAGTTTAGTATGCCATTGAGGCAGAAACATGCAGGTGTCAAAAAAGAGCAAAAAAGGATGGCAGAAGGTGAAAACTCTTCGTAAGAAAAACAGATAAGAATTGGGTAAGTATATACAGACAAGCTCCAAAGACTTTTCTCTTAATACCTTAGTGGACTACTGAGATTGTGAGGGCAATGCAAGACTGGCTAGGGTAAGTGAGTGAAGTCCTCGGACAATTATCCAGAGATAAATATGAACAATTTACATAAATTCACAAGGTACCTCCTTCGTCAAAACCTTATGCAATTTCTAATATTTTACACACATCATAAACAAAATGCACAATAATTTAAACATAAATACTGTCCTCATTAGATGGATTTCATCTAAACATGAAGAGAATCTTTTCAAACTGCAAAAAAAAAAAAAAGAAGCTAATTAGGAGCATTTCCATCAAGTTGTTCAAGCAGATGACAGTGAAGCTAGTAACTAACAGCAGAAACAGCAGATTAGGTTAAATGTTACATATGTTCCATCTCACATTATTCACATTAACTCTTTTTTTTAAAAACCACCCAACTGAGCATTATTTTTTTATTTTTGCAAATTAAGAATTTTTTTTCCGAAATTTGCCATTTCAAAAAAAAAAAAATATTTTCAAGATTTGTTATCACAACATTTTTTTCTTTTGTCAAATCAATTTAAATAATTTATTTAGTTGAGATAACTTGTTATTTTGAGTTTCTGATGATTAAATCAATCTCCTTCATTGCATTAACTCACTTTTTCCAGTTCAATCAACTTAAACTTTTAAGGCAACCAGGTTACTTACTTACTTTTTTAAGTCAAACCAACTATATGTTTTTACAGTTTCTGATGTGATACTTCAAAATGCTAATAAAACTAGGGTGATGGAAACGGTCCGGTTTAGGCAAAGTCGATATTGTGACGTTGAAGATTGTATTTCAGCATCATCCAGCATTACTATATATAGTAATTTAACTAAAATTGGTCTTTATAGCATTTTGCACACACCAACTAAAAAAGATGGCATGAGATGTATATTTAATCCTTCAAACACTCAAGACATGCTGGGTTGTTTTAACCCAAATTTGGGTCAAATATGGACAAACCGAAATGTTGGGTTAAACATTTAAGTTTGTCCATATTTGACCAAAAAATAGGTTAAAACAACTCAGCATTTTTTACAGTGAATGTTCCACTATGCATTATGACAATCTCAAAATAATTTCTTAAAACAAAGTTAACCATCTAGATGTCAATGTGTCCACTGGGGGAGATATCAACATTTTTTTGTCTGGTAGTCTGGCATCTACCAGAACTGGTTAGGACAAGCAAAATATGTTGATTATATTGTAAAGCTAATTGTATATGGCTAAATGGAAATTATGGGTGATGTACCATTGTAAGATTTCACGCAAACCCATGCTGACAATTTTGCCTACAGAGTTCTAGTTAAAGAGTCTTGGTGGTTTCACCTCACCAATCACAGAAAAGATCTCAACTTTCCTCTCTGACGTGGCTCACTTGACATCTCTACTCATTAACTAAATCTGAACCTTCCACCTAAGTATGACCTCCCCCACTCAATCTATTTTGGTGGAAGGCTACGCAATAGCCTAGAGATGATCTGCTTACGAACAGGATCCGACTCGCAACTTTAGATTCAATGAGTATATATTCAGTGACAGTGACAACCTCTCATGGACACTGAAACTCTCCTTATTAACTTATTCCTAAAGTGAGAGCTGGTCTCCAAAACCCCCATCCTCTCCAATTTCTACAGGTGTGTCACAGAGTTTCCAGAATTGCTCCATTACTGTCTGTACAAGAAAAGTCTTCCCCTTAGATAGAAAGGGCCTGAAGCAGTTCATCTGTGGGGTCTGTCTTCGAACTGTCATGGATGTATAACTCTGAGAAGAAGCTCAGAGTGTACTAAGGAATCAACTGATGGCATTGTGTAACTTGGGAATAACATTTCAGAATTAGCAAAGGATAATAGATACGAAATATGCATAACTCATAAACTAGTACAACAGAATAAGTTCAGAATGAGGCTTCATTTTAATTAGTGTTATTTAGTTTTGGCTTTCCGTGTTTAAAAAAATTGGTCATGACCACCAGTTGGCATTGACCAATCATTAGACTTTAGTTACTGAGATGAATGAGGGTTTTTATTCTTCAGAGAAATAGTAACCAGCACAGTGTACAGAACAATTTGACACAAGAAAGAGAGGTGAGGTCAAGTTTGTACTAAAAATACAATATAAGGGAGCAAAAGAGGTTGATGCAGAAGGGCAGAAATTTACTGTGATTTCTCATGGGAGATAACATTTTGTAGAAAACTAGAACGCAGGAGCGAGATGGCATTTGAGCAGAGCTCTGAGAATTATGGTCAGGTGGTCAGAGAGTAAATGGATGGACAGAGACGTTTCATGGTGAGATGTCAAACCAAAGGCTTATATGGGAAATATTGCTTTTTTTTGTGAATCTTAGTCAGATTGATTGTAATGTTTATTGTATGTTCAATTTTGTACAATTATTAAGTTATACTTAATTTTAAGGTCTCATTGTTACAGTGTAAATATATTTCTGTACTGAGTGATATGTACTATAGGGTTACGGTAGGATTATTAGATGGTTAAGGGTTAGTTGCATGTAATTATGCATACTTCACTGTTATTACTATGGTAAGTACATGCAACATATGTAATAAGGAAACTGTGAAATAAATTTTCCATTATTCTAATATTACTTATTTACAACACAAAAAAAGTCGAGTAAAACACAATGTTATAACAACTTCAACTCTTCAAAAAAGGGTTGAATCATTATCACAAGGGGAGTTGTCTATTGTTTCCTTTTATTCTTTGTCAAAAGTACTACACAACAACAGAATGATTGCAAAGACATCAAAGATCCTAAAACAACATTGTATTGAAAATATAAAGGGAACTTAGACACTTGCAAGGCACACGCCAACATAACGAATCTGTTGACTCTTTGTATCCAACTCAAACAAAATACTCCATAGAGTGAAAGTTCAAGTGCAGTAACTCCATGCAAGCAAAATATCAATAACAAAGATACTACTCAACAGTCCTGTCTCAGTCCTCTTCTGTTTTGGAGTAGGTAGGACATTTAAAGTCCTGACGAAAAAACAATGTCCCCAAAAAGAGGAAAAAAGTATAAATCCACTGGTTCAAGACACCACAAAAAACAGCGCAGTCTCATCCCAAGACTTCATATCACTGACGCATTTATGACGTCTTTTGACCATACGTCAACATCCGCCTTTTTAGTGTACGCTTAAACGTCGGTTAGATGACGTTATCGGATCCTAACCCTACCCCAGACCTAAACCTAACCCTAAACCTAACTGACATTAAAGGTAAAGCGTCAGTTGTATGACGGCCCAGGATCGTCAACTAACCGACGTTTAAGGGTACCCTAAAAAGGCGGATGTTGACGTATGGTCAAAAGACGTCCCAAGACGTCAGTTATATGACGACTTGGGATGAGACTGTGTTACAAAAAACAGTTTATCCTCCAGCTGGAAAAAAGTCCACCACATATACTGTATCCCAGACCAGAGCATACACATATAAAACGTCTCCAACGTCTAAAACACAATGTCTCCCTTCCCAGAGATCATTTTGGGGAATTCACTCTGAGCTAGGTTAGCCTAAAAGACCATATCACCAAAGCCCGTCTAACGGAGAGCCTTGGCACTTCCTATTAGCCCCATTGTGTATCATCTTGGTTGCAGTTCCATTAGAATTCCACTGGAGGTGATCGCGGGCGAGAGCAGAATGAATGGGAGTCTATGGAGCTAAACGGCTAAATGTGTCTCATTCTCCTGCTTGTCGTTGAATCAACATAGATTTTATTGTTGATTCCGCAAGTTCAATATAGATTATAGGCCAAAAGTCGAATGAACGAGTACTTATGTCCTTTTGATATCTTACAGGTTAGGCCGTTGTTGGCCGGAACACGCAGCATTCTGCTATTGTGTGATGTCATCACATTTTTGGAACGGATTTTTATAACAGATAAGTGAACTTAAAAATGCAATTTTCATCTGAGTGTATTATCTTAGCCCTCCCTTTTGAATGCAAGTTTCAAATTACTTGACAAAAAATTACATCCTGAGAAAAGTGGATTTCTGGGGGTGAAACCCCATTGACTCCCATTCATTCTGCACTCGACTGCGAGCGCCCCCGCATGGACGTGTTACTGCAGCCATTCCAGAAACCGGAAGTAACCAGCCAGTGTCAATTCTCTTCAATTAGACATTCTCTGATATCAACTCACCAAACACACCCTTTTTAAAATGGCGCCCCTCTCCCCTTATCACTAGGCCCATCATAATAAGAGTACTTAAAGTCCAACAAAAATTCCCCCTCAAACAAAAAAAGGATAGGCAAAATGCTCAAAATCAAAATGCATGCAGATAAACAAAAAAAAACAAACAAAAAAAAACACAATTAATGTGTGAAGCGTGAATGAAATTTAGAATTGTTGTGTGGTGGCAATTGTTGTGTGGTGTGTGTGTGGCATTTCATTGCCATTCACAACCCTTCTCGGTGAAAGTAGTAGGTCATCCGGGAACTTTTCACCTACTGTTTTATGAACACTATAAGTTCTGATATTCCACAAATTTCACATTCTGTACTGCTTTTCACTTTCTTTATAATAGGGAAGTAGGCATATTTGGACACTGTGAAACAGGGGTAAGAGCACTGATGAATGGGCAGGGGGGAAAGAGTGAAGCACAGCAATGATGAGTGGGAGGAACAATGGATAAAGGGTAGGGTTTTGTTGAGCAAAAGGAACACAAGTGAAAAGCGTAAGTGACAGGGTGGAGCACTGATATTTGGGCGATAACTGGGTTGGGTCATTGAGACCCAATTATCAATTGCAGTTGGTGGCAATAGTCTAATAATTATCGTCAAAAAGCGTGAAGCCAGTTTTGAGCTTGAATGAATGAATGAATGAACCAACCAAGCAACCATTTTAGTAATTGTAGTTTAGTAATGTGGTGTTTACTTTTTAAATACCTGATTAATGTAAATGCAGTTTAATAATTATCAGTCTGAAGTCCATAACTGTATGCACGCAAACCCAGACCCAAGCCAAGAAAGCCTGGAAGAACAATAAGAGGAGGAAGCAAGAGCGTTGAATTCAAGTTTTTTTTTTTTTTGGAACAGACTGGCATATCGAACAATGTGAGAGCTGTCGAATAGAATCTGTCAAAAACAAGCAGACACAAGCCAAGCCAATTCTTTTTATTTTATTTTTTAAAGACAAGTCACAGGGAGGAATTGGCAGGAACAGAAGGGATTAAAAATCAAACCTCACAAACTTCAGTAAGACAAAAAGCAATAATTCCCTGAAACATGAAATGATACGCGACCATTGAAATACAGTATATGAGCCATGAGCCGACACTGACCCACACACAGATATACAGGAAAATCTATCATGCTATCAGTAGCCCTGATGGAGTTCTTTTTGTATGTGTGTGCTGGGATGTTTGTGTGTGTAATCTGGCTGATTTGATAAGAGTCAGACAGACCTACCGGAGACCTCAGCCACCAGGTCAATGTTATCAGGCATCTCAGCGGACAGCCGGCAGAAAATAAGGCCTATCTGAGACACACACACACGCTCACACACACATATACGTAGGATCGATTCTTATCGACAAACCCAGTAATTACATTTCATTAGCTTTAGCTACTAATCCAAGAGTTCCTGAGAGGACCTGAATGAAACAAGGAGAAAGAACGATAGTGAGAAAAAAAAGTGGCACGAAACAAAGAAAACAGAAAAGGGATTTAGGAAAGATAGCACAACAGGAAAAAGAAAGTTAAAAAAGGAAAAGGTATCTGTTGATACTGATGCAGACTGAGTGAAATGCATTGTTAAAGGAAAAGTTCACAAAAATAAATAAATAAATAAAAGTTAACTCATAATTTATTCACCCTCTTACCATTCCAAAACCATTTTTACATTCTTCTGTGAGCGAAAAAATTGAATAAGTAAATAAATAAAATACTGGGTCTCATTCACTAACCGAGTGTATGAATAAATTAGCGTGTGAAATCCGCAAACAAGCGTTTTCATGAACAAATCATGATTTATCAAAACTTCCTAAGCTAACCCCATACTGTCACTCGTTTAGAATACTGCAAATTAATTAACATTACAACAAGGTTAAGGACTAATTCATGTGCGTATGCATGTGTTGTGAATTAAGTGGAATTCTTTTTGAGAAGTTCTCCTGTGTATATAAATACAAATAAGCTATGCAATTATAAGTGAATAAACTCACTATTAATGAAAATATAATGACAATGCAATTAACCTTATAATATTTGCAATTATATGTATCTTACTGTTAGGTCTCTGTAATTTGTGGATGATACTAGTAAATTATTAATAAAATTTAAATTAAGCACGTTGTATTAAGCACATATTATTATTAGGGGTTCAAGCGCATATGTTATGGCGTCCAGTCTCCCTGAATCCCTATTAATATTCATCATTTGCATGATGTGACTGCCATCACCTGTTCTGTATTATTAATCATTGCTCAGCCTTTATCTGCCTTGCTAACTAAGCGTTCTGTGCAAAGTATTGCCTCTCTACGTGTGCATGTCCGATCCATTACTGTGTATCAAGATTTCCCGCATTACTGATCATCGCTATACTAACCTTTCTGATTGTTTGCAGCCTGCCTTTCTGATTCAAGCCGCCTGCCCAGACCTTTGTGGCTGTCCCTGTTAACCAAACTCACGCCGTCTGCCTACTTCTTCAAGCCTGGTTTCTGCCCGCAGTCAGCGCATCCTTATTCAAGAATACCTGTGTTTCTCTCTGAATGTCTTTGAGATGGTATAAGTTGTTGCATATGGATCTGTCTCAGCCATCTGATTCATTACAGCGTATAACAATGTAATTGCTAGGATATCCAAAGATCAAAATTTTGGTAGCGCTTCCTTTTACAGTCCTGTTACCAATGTACATACTATGTACTTGTTGTAGTAATTACAATTACTGGGTAATAACTAGGTACAAACCCTGAACCTACCCCTAAACCTGCCCTAAAAGTGATAGGGCAGACCAAACAGTAGAGACTGAGGGATGGTAGTACCCACCCTGTCTACAACAACACAGAAGCTTGCTCCTATCATCGGCTTAATGGTGGCACTTCAGCGATCACAAGTACGAAATTACTCATAACTCCTAAACCATTAGTCACAGACTAATCGAAGTGGAAAGTGTCTTATTCCATATATTAATGGAATCCTTGGCTCAATATTAACAAAACAAACATCTCATAATTAAAATGCCTGAATCCCAATAATTGCTGCTTGCAGCTATATTTATTATTATTATTAACCACAAAACCCTTTAACTTAAAGGCATACTCCACTTTTTTTGTAAATAGGCTCATTTTACCACTCCCTCTGAGTTAAACAGTTGGGTTTCAGCGTTTTCAAATGTATTCAGACGATTTTTTTTATATTTAGAAGAACATCAGTAACCAGACAGTTTCTGGTCTCATTGACTTCCATTGTATATTTTTTTTCCTACTATGGAAGTCAATGAGACCAGAAACTGTCTGACTACTAATATTCTTCTAAATATCAGAAAATCGCCTGAATGGATTTGAAAACGGTAAAACTCAACTGTTTAACTCTGGGGGAGTTGTAAAATGAGCCTATTTCCAAAAAAGTGGAGTATCCCTTTTAACCCATCAGTGTGAAACCCATTAGAGGTGTCCAAATTAATTGTTAACGCTTTACAGCCCTATGTTTCTACATCATGACAAATTCTCGTGTCACAGATAGACACAGGGCGAGATGGAAGATGCAATAAAAAGCAGGCTTTATATAGTGGTCTTAATGAGTACTGCAGTCCAGGTGCGCAAGATCCGATTCCTTGGGTGATCAGTGGAAATGTAGTCCCAATACTGAGGATGAGCAGGGTGAATCCGTGTGAACATGTTGACAATGAATTTTTACAATGAAAGCAATTTAATTGCGGTTTAAAAAAGACATCAATGCTCATTTGCATAAATATTAATTTTGACAATTTTGTTGTGTCACTGGAGCTTGTTGCTAGAGCTTATATAGAAAAATAATGACTTTAACACTGGACATTCACACTAACAGCACTTTCAGCGACATTTAAACTGTCAAAGGGATAGTTCACCAAAAATGAAAATTGAGTCATTAATTACTCACCCCCATACTGTACCAACCCGGTAAGACCGTCGTTCGTCTTTGGAACACAAATGAAGATATTTTTGATTAAATATGAGAGGTGGATCACTGCTATATAGGCTCCTAAGGGATCGAAACTTCCACGACGCATGCGCGAGAATTGCGTTCTTTTTCAGCTACTTCAGTTCAGTTCTCGCACATGTGTCGTGGAAATCTCTTGAACTCTCGTTTCAGGCCTACAAGGAAGAAAAGGAATAGTTGAATAAAGTTGTTATTTTTGTTTGTTTTTTCGCACAAAAAGTATTCGTGTCACTTGATAAACTTATACTTGAGCCACTGTAGTCACATGGAATATTTAAACATTTTCTTCAATGACTTTCTGGGCCGTCAAGTTTCGATCCCTTAGGAGCCTATGTAGCGGTGATCCACCTCTCAAATTGAATCAAAATATCTTCATATGTGTTCTGAAAACGAACAAAGGTCTTACGGGGTTGGTACAGCATGGGGGTGAGTAATTACTGACTTAATTTTCATTTTTGGGTGAATTAAATTACCGCTGTACAATACGACACAATGCCAGTTGCTTCCGGTGTAGACACTCTGGCATAAGTGTGTGCATTTACACATTACACAAATGTCTGTCAGCTGCTGACAGCAAACTAACCTCACCTCCGTCTATTTCACACTGAAACATCCACCCACACACATCCTAATATTTCAAATGCAATTGCAAAAGATCGCTCTCTCACACACATTTCAAAGGCATTTAGATTCACATTTGGACCAACAAATATACTCTGATGTCTGTTCCACTTTCTTTCTCACTTTATTTGTCTGCTCTTCCGTTCTGTCTCTGCACATTTGTCCCCCGAAGGAGGGCATCAGAATGTTAATCAATTTTAAATGACTAATAGAGCGGACAGAGAAACCTTTATTCTTTAAAGGCATACCAAGCAGGCAATGCCTCTTTTTAAAGACAGTCATCATCTATGACTTCACACTAATTCAATTTTATTCCTCTAATAATCTTTGTAAATGTATTTTAACTAGAGGCATAAACTATTTTAAATGATCTTTTTATGTGTTTTATAACCCAATTACTTGAGAACCAAAGCAAACTTTTGTGTGTTAGTGTGTGTCATGCAAGAAGCATGCAGATTATAATGTGCATGCCAATGCATTATAAGTTAAAATACATGCATTCTTTAAGCAGTAACAATCCCCAGTTCTCAAGGAGGTCAAAAAAGGTTCCTTCAAATGACTTTAAACTGGATGTTAAATTATTCAGGTAGCTAGCTATAAACATGTTTAGCTAACTTCTTTAGCATGATTCGCTCAAAACTGTTACTTCTCCATGCCAATGATTAAATTGAAAGTACAAGCTGACCATGAAAGAAATGTCAACCGAGAGTAACATAAAAGTCGCATGAATTACGATATGACTGTTCAGATTGAGGTTGCGTTGCAAATCAGATTTATCAGATCTGATATCAGATTTAGTATTGAGTTATAACTGATTGAAAAGATCAGATTCCATATGGTCTGTGGTTCACACTGTCATGACAAAAACAGATCTGAGTCACATGTGAGCAAAAACATCAGGTTTTAGACACATTTCTGAATGTAGCCTAAGTACGTGTTTTTATCGCGCTGCTTGACTCGTCAAAAGTCAATCTGAAATTATACAGAAATGCATGTTGTTGTTTTTTATATAAAAAAAACATATTCCAGAGCACATTATTCCTGTGCTTTTTAATTGCACAAGTGAATTAAGTAAACGGTAAACGGCTTGTGAATACCAATCACAAGACTTTTACTAGCATTTAGTTTGCTCTAACAATTCATGTTGCTTCCCTCCCTGTCAAAACACATCAGAGAGAGAAAGAAAAGAGACAAGGCGAGACTATAAGAGAGGAGGAGGGAAGGGGGGCGATGGCTGTCTCTTATTTGTTGTCCTCACCGAGTAACAAATAGAACAAGGAAAAATGACAGAAGGAGAGAAATGGTAAAAAAAAAAAAAAACAAGAGAAAGGCCTTGACAGGTGTCTTGAGCCTTTCTTACATTGGGTGCCAATGTGTGTGACTATAATTAGTTATATCACAGGTGAGAGGTAGCTGACAAGGCATGGAGGACAAGTAAGCACAGTGACAGCCGGGTGCACTTGTGGGCGGCGGCTCTTGCAAAGTTTAGGAAAATGGCCAATCACGATTGAGCAGAGAGTGCGTGGGCAATTAATTACAACCTCCTGTCAACTGAATCAGACATCAAACCGCAAGCCAAGAGACAGAGCACCTGTGTGTCTATCACAAGAGTTACCATTCATGACTGTATGTGTGTGTTTGTCTGTCCAGTCTTGGCCAAGCTGTCTGGGGTATTTGAAAAAAGCTCAGCCTTGTTAGGGAACACATATCAACACAATTTGTGTGCAAATAAAAGCTTCTATCAAGCACATGGCAGAGTGTGGGTGTGTTTGTGGGCTGGAGGTGGTGCTGGGAGATAAGTGTGTATTTGTGTTGTTTATTGATTTCTTCCCTTCTTTCTTCCTTTAAGGCCGTCTCAGATTACACCCACCAATACTCAACTCACCCGGTGGCATATACGCATGTGTGTAGGTGTGTGTGTATGTGTGATCTTTAAAGGAAATGGATCACTTCACTGTAGGGAGGAGGGGGGCAACGTTGTATATTGTTCCTCATGCCATCAGAGTAAACACATGTAGGCATGTTTGTGTCTGACTCTCCTAGCTTGTAACAACCCAATCTCTCTGTCTAGTCACCTGTTTGATTATGTCTAAAACTATCAATCCAACTGTCTAATTTTATGTTCATCTTTCTCTGTGTCATAAAACGCAAAATAAACCATTAACAGCACTATAGCAATTGCATGGCAACAACGTAGGAAGCACAAATATGATGTTATTATTCAATCATCATCCCTGAACTTCAAACTGCTCAAGCATTCAACCTATAATAGGCCTAGCTAGATAGACATTCACACTGTAAGAGAGAACCATAGAAACCACATAAAATTACCTTGGCCTAAAAATAACTTCAATATTTACTTTGGATGTGAATAAACTCAAAGAGCAAGCTCAAAGTGCTTCCTATGTCAAGAGAAGATCAATTAATATTTCATCCCGATCCCAATCCGGCTAAAACTTTTCAAATTAATAATTGTTTTATATGCCAGTTAAGTGTGGGGTCTTCCTATAAAAGTCGATTTCTTGAATCTGGAAAAACATCCAATTGTTTTAAAAGACAGTTAACCCTAAAACCGTATTCTGGACAAATGTGGGCAACATAGTTTTGATTAATTAAAAAAAAAAATACTTCCCTTGATCTTGAGCGGTACAAGACTTGGCTAGTTTTCCTGAGTTTGCCTCCTGAACACACACACACACACATATTTTTTGACTCAATTTTACAATGTTAAGAAAAAAAAAATCCTTAATCTTGTAATTGGGTTTTATTTGGGCTCTTAAGAAATTATTGGAATGATATTTTAATGTAGTTAAAAAAAGCACAATTTACATAAAAGATATGGTACTTTTTGAAGTAAGTAAATTCAAAAACACCCCCAAAATAATAAAAAAAAACACCATAAATAGATAGACAAAACTTTATCGAAGACAGTGATATAACATTTATAATAAATAAAAATTAGGATCACACGTGAGTAACTTTAAGAACTTATTAGGAATAAAAAAAATATAGTGAAGCCTATAATAAATAAATAAAAAATAGGCCTATAATAAATATAATATAATAAATAAAAGCACATAATAAATAAAAATTAGGATCACAACTGAGTAACCTTAATAACTTATTGGAATGATTTTTAAATGTAGTCAAAAAAAACATAAAAATAAGCATAATTTACATAGAAAATATGGTACTTTTTGAAGTAAATAAAATCAAAAACACCCCCGAAATAATAAAAAAAAAACACCATAAATGGATAGACAAAACTTTATCAAAGACAGTGAAATAATATTTATAATAAATAAAAATTAGGATAACACCTCTGTGCCCACATTTGTCCACAATTACAGGATTAAGGGCTATAAAGTGAATACGGGTTGAAGGCTACATGTGGGGTCTTCCTATAAAATGTGATTTTAACTCTTTTAAAACATCCAATTGAAACAGTTCATGTAAAATTCTGTAAAAGAATACATGATGTACAAAGAAAAAGCCAAACAATGAATGAATGGCAGAATTAAGCCAATACCCTCCATCTAAACATCCAAAAAAAAGCCATCAAATTCTGGAAATATCTAAAAACAAATGACCCAAGCACATACCATTACAAAGACCAGGAGCTGAACCAAATGAAGACTACCCGCCGAGACCAGCCAGCCTCGGGACACACTCACACACACACACATTTTAAACACAGAAAAGTCAAAAGACAAGTATATCACCCATTGGGCAAACGGTATTAAAAACCAAAACAAACTGGAATGTTATTCACCCCAACATTGAGAATACACTGTTGCAAAATACCTGAGCGCAGTGACTGATGTAAAATTGAGATTCATTGAGCACAGTCTGGCCATGGAGACACGAGGAGACGAGAGCCCAAAAACATAAACAGAGACCACAATTACCCCAAAATTAATCAAATATTTTCTATATTGTTTTAATGCTTCCGGAATACAAATTGTATATTTGGATAGAATTGATGGATAGACAAGAACATGGATATTGAAAAGATAGACAGATAGAGACAGACTGGTAGTAGACAGACATTGATTTTTGGTTCAGATAGATTTCCTCATTCTTCTGCTGCTCCTCTGTCTCCACTGAGAGGGTGCTGCTATAATTGGTTCTCTTTGTGAGTTGCTTATGAGACAAATGAAAGCGGGTAAGGTTTTCTAAATGACAAATCAATAAAGTGCTTTGCTTACAACGGTCTTAAACACCAGTAGAAACAGCGGCCTGCGGGGAGAAATTTGTGAAGGGTTTTGTGTAGTCATAAAGAACAGTGTTGTGTTTTAGCTGTAATGCTAGCACACAACAGAATTACAAAGCGACGTGTACTAGGCCATGATCGCTTCAAAGGAAACGATTTTCACACAAAAGAGCTAATAAGCTAATAGTCGCGCGCTCAGACCTTCTGCTCTCGTCAGCGCTTCTGATAACACTAATGTGTTTTGTTTTCATATGCAAAGTAAAGCTGTGTGTAAGAGAATAAACTCAATTACCTCAGTGTGGGATGGCTATAAAAGTGGCAATCTTTGTAAAATGATTACAACAAGTTGTTTTGCTAAGGCTTTTCAAAACCATTAGCCTTCAGTATTTAAACGCAGATAACACATTCCCCACCGCCTGCGCTACAGACGTGAATTATACCTCAAATGTGATGTATTGAGGAGAAGTATGCTATTACTTTTCTAAGTGAACAGACTGTAGTTAAAAAAATAGTTTTGTCTGGTGTGCAATAAAATGGTTGAAAAAGACCCACAGACTTAAACTGCAGGAGGGACAATTCATTGTAAATAATAATAATAATGATAATAATACTTATAAAAGTGAATGCATTCATTTACATGACTTTCCGAAACCTAAAATTCACACTTTTAAAATAACTTCCCAAGTTTCCCCAAAAATATAATAAAACTACATAATTTGAATATTTAAATATTTAAATGAATTATTTTAAATAATACAATATATTTAAAAATTAATTTTATATCAAATATATATTAAATTTATATAAAACTAATTTTAATTTAATTTTAATAACTAATTATATATATATTTGTTGAATATCTCATGCTGCCTCAAGGCCTCAGAAAGTTTGTTTCTTTTTTTTCTTTTCTTTTTCTTCAGAACGTTTGAAAGCCAACTGAACAGCCTTGAACGTCTATTCCCTAAACGCAATTTCATTTATGGCAAATTAAACTCAAGTTATGGTCTATGATAAGGATTTATGAGATGAGTTTATAAGAGAATTATCTAAACATGTGTCTGCAGACATACGGGACTGGTAAAAGAAATCGCAGTATACACGGACACACACTGTGGAACTTTAAGGGAAGTCCAAACTTCATCCTTTCCTCTGTCCTTCTATCAGACAGCATCTTCTCATCAACCTTCTCAATTTGATATATGTGTGTGTGTGTGTGTGTGTGTGTGTGTGTGTATCTACCAAGCTCCGAAATGGATATGTGGAGAGCGATCAGGCGAAAAATAGCTGTCACACACCAGTACTGGATCTGATGAGCTGATGCCACACACACACACACACGTTGGGTTTTCATGTTTTATGGGGACTTTCCATAGATATAATGATTTGTATACTGTACAAACTACAGTATATAATATGTTCCCTAATCCTAACCCTAGACCTAAACCTACCCATCACAGAAAACTTTCTGCATTTTTACATTTTCAAAAAAATATCATACTGGATGGATGATTTATAAGATGTTTTCTTTATGGGGACAAAAACACTTCAGATATTGCCATCTTTGTGGGGACCTTTGGTGCCTGAACCCCACTCGCACAAACACACGCACGCACACACTTAATTAAAGACAGGATCATAATTGACACAAAGCACTGCCCTATCAATTCACCTGTGCATGTGTGTATGATGGATGCGTTTAGCATGGGAAGTACGTCAGTGTGTTTGTGAATGTGTGTGTGTGTGTGTGGTCTGGTCGCTTCTCAGTAGAACATGTATAATATTCGGTCCGTCTGTTTGTGTGTATGTGTGTGTCTGTGTGTAATTATTGAACAGTGGTCTGTCATCTCGCTGTCTGTGGTCGATATAAGCATTTTCTCGCTGGCGGGAGGCTTAGACGTGCTTAGAAGTCCCACTAAAATACCTTTTTCTTTTTTACTTCAAACTAAACAATACAGATCTGTATAAGCCGATCAAACCTGAGAGAGAAAGGTTGAAATAGAAAGCATTACAGCTGCCTATATTGTATACGCTGGATGGACAAGAGTTCTCTGAATGGACAGCATGATTGATCTTCAATAATATCTGTGCCAGTTGACCTCTTTTGTAATTTTAACATTTGAAATTGAAATTCATCTGGGTTGTAAAGAGGGGCTTCATGTTCCGGTGTACTTCATGGTCCAAATCATTCACTATGTACAGTATCAACACTGCACTCAATGGGCCCTATTTTAATGATCTAAGCCTATGGTCCGAATCCTCTTATGGTTTAACAAAGGTTGGTGTCGTTTTTGATGCCAAAAATGGTCTAAAAGGGTTGTCTCTATTCTCTTAATGAGTAATGAGTGTGTTTTGGGCGGAACATGCAATAAAACAATCAGAGTCTCATCTCCCATTTGCTTTAAAAGCCAGTTGTGCTTGTGCCATGGTGGATTCTCATGCTTGTGTGTGAGGTTAAAGCTTTCAAGAAGACCATCTATGGGACCGTCTACAACTATTTCAGTTGCCTCAAAATAGCAACACTCCAACAATGCGCTGAACACACCTCGTTTTCAGAACAGCATGCCGATGGGTGCACAAATGGGTGCAAATGCATTTTCTTTTTAAACAATGTGGTGCAAGACGTGAAAATGATAACTGCGTCGAGCAGAAACTAGCAACAAGCACTTGAGTCGCTCCTGGCGCTGCATTGCTCTGGGTGTAAGATAGGGCCCAATGACTTCAATGATGGTTTTTTGATTCAATTATTCTTTTTTTTTTGTCCAGGTCATTGTCTTTTAATGAAACTCTTTTTTATATGTTTTATTCAGTATCAATACGGACAGCATTGTGCAAAATTATAAAAATCTAACCTCCAAACATTAAGCATATCAGGTATATCAACACAATATCAATGTGTTAAAACTGCTCTAAAAATTAACATATGTCACATATTTTAGAGACTGTTATTCATTCTTTGCATTTAAGTGAGTGACTATGTGAAACTGCATTATATGTAAAGTTCTGCATTCTGACCAAGGCAACTTCAAGATTACAGTATCTGTGCATTCGCTTCATGGTCACGTTTGAAGACATTATAAATAGACTTCATAGACACAATTTGTGACATTATAAATATTTATTTTTCTACTTAGTACTATGAATGAAGGTCGTGTATCACTAACACCAAGATTGAAGTCTCTATAGCTGTGGGTATACAATGAGTAATTATAGTTATTCCACATTTTATTAGCATTAAAAGCCAGTCAGTAAGGCCGTGAGAGCATTGTGTTACATTTACATAATTTACAAGTTATAAAGTTGTTTGTAGCTATGTGGCCTCTCAGTTTTTTTAGTCATTTGTATGGGATATGACTCAACATAAATTGAGACTAAGACACGGTGTTGTAGTCAAGACCAGCTCACTCGAGTCCGAGTCGAGACCGAGACCATAGAGGGTCGAGTCTGAGTCAAGACCGAGACCATAGAGGGTCGAGTCCGAGTCAAGACCGAGACCATAGAGGGTCGAGTCTGAGTCGAGACCAAGACCATAGAGGGTCGAGTCTGAGTCAAGACCGAGACCATAGAGGGTCGAGTCCGAGTCGAGACCAAGACCATAGAGGGTCGAGTCTGAGTCAAGACCGAGACCATAGAGGGTCGAGTCTGAGTCGAGACCGAGACCATAGAGAGTCGAGTCTGAGTCAAGACCGAGACCATAGAGGGTCGAGTCCGAGTCGAGACCGAGACCATAGAGGGTCGAGTCCGAGTCGAGACCAAGACCATAGAGGGTCGAGTCCGAGTCGAGACCGAGACCATAGAGGGTCGAGTCCGAGTCGAGACCAAGACCATAGAGGGTCGAGTCCGAGTCGAGACCGCGACCATACAGGGTTCGAGTCCGAGTTGAGACCGAGACCAAAGACAGTCGAGTCCGAGTTGTGACCAAAGACAGTTGAGACCGAGACCAAAGACAGTCAAGACAGAGACCAAGACAGTCAAGTCCGAGTCGAGACCGAGACCATAGAGAGTCGAGTCCGAGTCGAGACCGAGACCATAGAGGGTCGAGTCCGAGTCGAGACCAAGACCATAGAGGGTCGAGTCCGAGTCGAGACCGAGACCATAGAGGGTCGAGTCCGAGTCGAGACCAAGACCATAGAGGGTCGAGTCCGAGTCGAGACCGCGACCATACAGGGTTCGAGTCCGAGTTGAGACCGAGACCAAAGACAGTCGAGTCCGAGTTGTGACCAAAGACAGTTGAGACCGAGACCAAAGACAGTCAAGACAGAGACCAAGACAGTCAAGTCCGAGTCGAGACCGAGACCATAGAGAGTCGAGTCCGAGTTGAGACAGAGGCCAAAGACAGTCGAGTCCGAGTCGAGACCAAAGACAGTCGAGACTGAAACCAAAGACAGTCAAGTCCGAGTCGAGACCGAGACCATAGAGAGTCGAGTCCGAGTCGAGACTGAGACCAAAGACAGTCGAGTCCAAATCTAGACCGAGACCAAAGAGAGTCGAGTCCGAGTCAAGACCGAGACCATAGAGAGTCGAGTTCGAGTCGAGACCGAGACCATAGAGGGTCGAGTCTGAGTCAAGACCGAGACCATAGAGAGTCGAGTCAAAGTCGAGACCGAGACCATAGAGGGTCGAGTCCGAGTCGAGACCATGACCATAGAGGGTCGAGTCTGAGTCAAGACCGAGACCATAGAGAGTCGAGTCAAAGTCGAGACCGAGACCATAGAGGGTCGAGTCCGAGTCAAGACCGAGACCATAGAGAGTCGAGTCAAAGTCGAGACCGAGACCAAAGAGAGTCGAGTCAGAGTCGAGACCGAGACCAAAGAGAGTCGAGTCCGAGACCAAAGACAGTCGAGTCCGAAACCAAAGAGAGTCGAGTCCGAGTCGAGACCGAGACCATAAAGGGTCAAGTCCGAGTCGAGACAGAGACCAGAGAGTCAAGTCCGAGTCGAGACCGAGACCAAAGAGAGTCTAGTCCGAGTCGAGACCGAATCCAAAGACAGTCGAGTCCGAGTCGAGTCCGAGACCAAAGAGAGTCGAGTCCGAGTCGAGATCGATACCGAGACCATAGAGAGTCGAGTCCGAGTCGAGACCGAGACCAAAGACAGTCGAGTCCGAGTCGAGACAGAGACCAGAGAGTCGAGTCCGAGTCGAGACCGAGACCAAAGAGAGTCTAGTCCGAGTCGAGACCGAATCAAAAGACAGTTGAGTCCGAGTCGAGACCGAGACCAAAGAGAGTCGAGTCCGAGTCGAGATCAGAGATCTCTATACCGAGACCATAGAGAGTCGAGTCCGAGTCGAGACCGAGACTAAAGACAGTCGAGTCTGAGTCGAGACCAAAGACAGTCGAGACTGAGACCAAAGAGAGTCGAGTCCGAGTCGAGATCGATACCGAGACCATAGAGAGTCGAGTCCGAGTCGAGACCGAGACCAAAGACAGTCGAGTCCGAGTCGAGACCAAAGACAGTCGAGACCGAAACCAAAGAGAGTCGAGTCCGAGTCGAGACCGAGACCAAAGAGAGTCTAGTCTGAGTCGAGACCGAGACCAAAGACAGTCGAATCCGAGTTGAGACCAAAGACAGTCGAGACCGAAACCAAAGAGAGTCGAGTCCGAGTCTAGACCGAGACCAAAGAGAGTCGAGTCTGAGTCGAGACCGAATCCAAAGACAGTCGAGTCCGAGTGAAGACCGAGACCAAAGAGAGTCGAGTTCGAGTCGAGACCAGAGGGGTTGGATAACCTAAGGTTGGGTCTCAAACCAGACGTATTCAAGAATATGTAAAATATTTGGTGGTAACAATAAAATTGGCACCATACTCAAACAATAAACCAAATATACCATGGAATCATGTACACTGTCATGGTAAAAAGGCCACATAGTGGTGTAAAGGTAATTTTAGTATAATTATGACTTATGATAATTACAATCAGTAAGTGCTCTTTCACATAACATTACTGCACACAGATTCTGTGTGGCTCTTATATGCAAACTGAATTATGGATGATAAGGCAGATATTTCCGATACATAGTTGAGCTAGAGCAGGGGTTCTCAATCTCAGTCCTGGAGGGCCACTATCCTGCAGAGTTTAGCTCCAACCCGATCAAACACACCTACATGTGACTTTCTAATGATCCTGAAGACCTTGATTAGCTTGGTCAGGTGTGTTTGATCAGGGTAGGAGCTAAACTCTGCAGGACAGTGGCCCTCCAGGACTGAGTTTGAGAACCCCTGAGCTAGAGGCTCCACATCACATCTGACCTGGGTCCTGCTGCATTTGTGTGCCGCCAATGTTATAGTCTCAAGTTATGCGTAGTAGCGCACAAGAAAGTCAGCAATCATTGGACGTTTCAGTCAAAAAACAATTTAAAGAAATATTAACACACAGTAATAATAAAGACATATTTTAAATAGGACTCGAGTGGACTCGGGAATAAGTCCGAGTCCTAATATGTTCGAGTACGAGTCAATTCCGAGTCAAAATGCACACGAGTCGATGACAAGACTGAGAGCATTAAAATATGGTCTCGAGACAGAGTCCGAGTCTTGAGTACACAACACTGCTAAGACACTCTTCTCCGTTCCTCAAATACATAAACATTTACCCTTGCATTGCAAACAAGCAGAGACGGTCTCTAAAATGTGTAGCACTAAGTTATGAGGTTTTATTGACAGTCTGAGGGTCCAATGGAGTTACCAGGTTTACGCTCAAGCTCTTTTTTAAATACTTTTCATTGGTGAAATATTTGCAAAAAATCCATGTAAAGGGTGACAATTTTATAAATGGGCCTAAATGTTGTATACTTTAAAAAAAGCTTACCGCAAGATGAAAATTCTGTCATTTTGTATTCAGCATTATATCCTTCAAATCCTGTATGACTGACTTCCTTCTGTGGAACACACAAGGAGATGTTAGGCAGAATGTCAGGGACTGACAGCCTCAGTCACCATTCACTTTCAATGCATCTTTTTTTCCCCTCCCATACAATAGTAGTGAATAGTGACCGAGGCAGTCATTCTGTCTAACATGTTCTTTTGTGTTTCACAGAAGAAGGAAAGTCATACATATTTAGAACGACATGAGGCGCGAGAACATAATTCTAAGACGATGACAGTTTTTTAGAGAGACTTTTATGCTGGCCACATGTAGATTTTAAGACAGATTGAGGGGGGTGTGGTCCTATTCGAGGCTTGTCACAACCAAAAATCCTCAATTGTGTGGTATCATTACGATTATTTTACTGCTCCTGAGCCTTTCTGATCCCAAATACCTAGAAGGCACGTTTGGTCATGCGAGTTTCTGTGAGATCTCATGTCTTTGTAATTGCCGCTGTGAAACCTTTACTGCAATCGGAAGAAGTGATGTAACAGGTGTGTACAGAAAATAACCAAAATGCCCATAGGTCACATTTTGAGGCAACATAACCCTGGAGTACTGATGACACAGAGTGATAGCTAAGCAGATTGTAAATGCAAGCACGGGCATCATCCTGCACAGCTGGTTAGAACATATTCCACAGAACTGCCAGTGACACGCAGGCGAATGATGCAACACTTTCATGCCACAAGGAAACTATTGCACTCGCGCACACATACACGAGAGAGATGACAGCCCAAGAACCCCAAATCCCCTTGACTAATCCCACACCATCGCAGAAAGAGAGAGAAATATAAAATTTAATAAAAAGAATAGAAGGAGGATTAAATTAAAGCAATGTGGAAGAAAGCCCAAAGTGCACGATAACTGCTGTACTGATGAAACGTTCAGCATCAGCATCGTCTGTTAAAAACGTCCTTAAATGTAAGAAAGACCAATCACAATTCAGTATACAAATGACTGTACAGATCAGTCACATACTCATGACTATATCTTAAAGGTGCTATATGTATTTTTTAGCGGCCTCTATCTGTGATGTTTCAGATTGCAACCAATTTTCACAAGAGCACTCGCACTCTAGCACGTGCTCGAACACACAGCCACACTGAGACGTTCAACACACCAGAGAAAGCATCACACAACATGCTGGAAACTCATGTAAACTCCCACTGCAACATTACAGTAATAGGTTACGTTTATCAGCTTGACGTTGAACTAATGCTCCATGCTCGCAGCGTGACAACGTTACATTTGTGGTGTTATCTAGCATAAGGCATTTCACTAACTATTTGTGTATTTTTCACAATCAGCAATGTCAACATAGGTCAACAGTTAGTGAACTAGACTGAACAATTTCAGTGTAACAGTAAGATCGTAGCAAGTAACATTACTGTACTGAACGTGTCTGGAAATGTTTACTATAAACAGTATGATAGTAGTGGGATGAGTGGCATTAGACAGCAGATCTAGTACATAAAATAAAAGTTACATCCTAAAGCACCTATTTTTTGTTAACCTGGAACAGTCTTTTGTGTTCATTGCATGTCTCATGTATGTTGTACTTTACCTTGCTATTTCATTACAGTTTACCATTATTTAGCATGTATGAAAACTTGTAATTTATCACAATAAAAATAGCGGAGGTGCCGATGTTGATCCGTGTTTTCGTCCTAAGTCGATCCGATTCACGTTTGGCCTGACGAGCTTCAGCAGATACATTATAGTTTTTTTTTTTTTTTATATTTATGTGGAGTTTGTGTTGGAGTGTGTGTTGTGCTGAAGGCAGGAGTTTTTTGGTGTTATCAGACGTCAGCTGCAGTGCCGACGCATGAAAGACTGCATATAAAAGGAGAGAGGCTCGGGAGCGTGCATGTACGTCATATCCGATGGATTTTGCAGAAAATCCAACGCCGAGAATTAACATAAATAAATGAATACTGGCCTTCAGTGGTAATAGCAAAACCCGACAAGTGGATCATTGTAAAAAACAAGTTTCATTTTAGAAGAAAAGTTACACATAGCACCTTGAATGTAAGATGGAGATTTTCAAACATTACTCATAAGGGAAAGTCTTTTTTTATGTTAAAAATAGTTGTATCTTAGTTAAGTATACGTATAACTACTTGAAATCCATTCATTGGTTGTAAACACAGTGACATTTTCAAAACATTTTTTGGGGGGGGGGGCATCCTGACCAGGAGTTTCCCATACAACGAGTTCACTTACTGCACTATACTTTGATGCATCGTCAAGGAAAAACTATAGTTCGTCACAAAACGTTTGCCAAAAATCTGTCGTTGGAGGTTGATTGCTATACATGGTGGAACTATGAATACACAATTTTCCAATACTGTTAGCAAATGATTTTTGGAACTATGGTTTCGGGAAATTTTTTTAAATACGTTGGTAACGATAGAACTAGCAGCCATATCTGCTAAAAATGCTTTAGAGAAGCCCAACACAGCCACAATGATTTAACCAATGGTGTGAGTTTGGGGGATGGTCTATCTGTTTCCCAATCAATGGTCTATCTGTTTCCCAATCAATTTTAGTAATTTAAAAACATATTAAAAACAAATAATACGTTTTTAAATGACTAAAATGGCTTTGATAACTGAAAATGATACACACATATACAAAAACATTGACATTTTTATGATTTAACTGGTTAACGCAGCAGTACTTTTGGACTTAATACTGACACATCTGTGTGGATGCAGCACTGCATAAAGCAAAAAAAAATAAAAAATAATAATAATTCAGTTATCAAAGCCATTCTAGTAATTTAAAAACACTATTACATTAACTTAAGTATGTGTACTATAGTATAGTATAGTATAAAATAGTATAGTATAGTCACTAAATAAAAAAGATTGAAAAATAATTAGCATTAATATATTCTATTTAATTCATTAATTTACACTGTAACACAATTTCCCTTATTAATCATCTTAAACCACCTACAGAGCACACACTAATCACCAACCTAAGTGTGTGGTAATCATTACATTTGTTCAATCAAGAAAGCATAGGCTATACTTTAATTATGTGGAATAACTACGGTTTCGATTTCTAATGTTGTGTATGATTTATTAAGTCAATTATAGAATAGGTAATGTGCAAATATGTTAATCTTAATAGTGATGTATTACAGACTTCTGTAGAACTGTATTTGTTTTCCCTGAAGTAGCCGATCCATATAATTAAACAGGCTATTTTTATTGCTGCAACTTCAAAACCTGTAATAATATATGATATGATTGGCAAAAACTCTGTGCAATGGAATACATACAGTTCACACTGTTGTTTATTAGGATGGGTCAAGAGATTTCAAGGGTATCGATATGGATGGGGAATGGTTGTGATGTCAAAATGACATGTTTCTGACATCAAACATTCATTTGAAAAAAAAAGAAACATTATTGTCTATAGCAACATTTAATTACATTTTACAATATTATTTAAATTTATTGTAATATGTTTTTTTTTATTAAAATTTAAACTGCATGCATTTGTTTGTTTATACAGAAAGAAAGAAATGAAAGAAATGCATTGGGAAGAAAAGGAAACCCTTTTTTTATGGCCCCTTTCATTTCTGCTGGTCAGCTTGCAACAAAAAAGTGTATTGCTTCAAAATAAGGGGTATCTTACCTAGATAGTAAGTGTCAAAATGTATGTGTGATTTTGCTTGGCAAGATTTTTTTTTTTTTTTTTTTTTTGCAATATCAAGGCAGCCTGTCATTTTACACCAGAACGCCTTGAACTTTGCCATGTCGTGTGGTGTGACCACCATTGCCAAAGTGTGGAGGCACAGTTAGATGCCACTGTGTGAGTGACAGGAAAAATGGAAGGATTGAGAGAGGAGGAGTGATGGAGAAATGGGCAGTAAAGTGGCAAGACGTGGTGGGTGATGCGGAGAATGAAGGGAACTTGAATCAGAGGAGTGAATTGAAATGAATTTGAGAAGGAGAAACTGTCGGGCAGGTGCACGACGCACTGCATAAAAGAAAGAGTGAACCTGGATGAGGAAGAGTGGAGAAAAATGTGTAAAAAAAGAAGGAATATATATATATATATATATTCCTTCTTTTTTACACACACACATATATATATATATATATATATATACTTATACATATTTACACAATATATGTATATATGATGACATTATGAAATAAATGTTTTTCTTCAAAACACATTGGCCACAATTATTGGCACCCCTAGAATAGTAAAATATTTCTAGTATATTTCCATTAATTGTTACCTTTTTTAGTTAATTGTTACCTTCTTGTTTCACAAGTTTTAAAATATGAGGAAACACAAAGGCCAAATTCCCCGAATCATCCATCAGAGAGTAAAACCAAAGAATATAGTTCCGATGTCCATGAAAGTTTGTTGAGCATCACAAAATAGAAAGTGGCCATAAGAAAATAACTACAGTTATTTATATAATCCCCATTTTGACAATCAGGGCAATAATTAAGAAGTTATAATCAACTAAAGCTGTTACAAATCTGCCAGGAAGAGGACGTGTGTCTAGCAAAGATTGAGTGGTCAAAGACTCTCCAAGGATCACAGATGGAGAATTGCAGAGATTAGTTGAGTCTTAGGGTTAAAAGCCTACCAAAAAAAGAAAAGAAAAAAAAGAAACAAAAACAAAAATCAAACAACCCCAACATCACCACATGTTGTTTGAGAGGGTTTCAAGAAAAATCCTCCTCGCTCAATCAAAAACAAACTCCAGCACATTCAGTTCTCAAACACGACTGGAACTCGGCACAGGGTTGAAACTTTGGTCAGATGAAACAAACAAACAAACAAAACAAAAAAATCTTAAAAAAGTTATCTTGGCAAAAGGAGACTGCAACGTATTTAATAAAAGGGTCCCAATAATTGTGGCCAACATGTTTTGGACAAAAACATTTATTTTATAATGTGATTTCCAACATTGTTTATTCAATATTTAATAGAATTCAGACTTTGCTGATGCACATCTGGGTCACGGCACCAAATTATTTGATTTTTTTTTTCCAACATGATATTCCAAATAATAAAACAAATGAAAATGGCATGGACACAAATGATGGGACCACTAACCTAATATTTTGTTGCACAACCTTTAGAGGCAATCACTGCAATCAAATATTTTCTGTAGCTCTCAATGAGACTTCTGCACCTGTTCACAGGTAGTTTGGTCCACTCTTCCTGAGCTTCCCGCTGTCTCAGGTTTGATGGGTGCCTTTTCTCCAGACTGCAAGTTTCAGTTCTTTCCATAGATGTTCGATTAGATTCAGATCAGGATTCAAGGCCCCTTCAGAATAGTTCTTATCCATTCTTGGCTGTGTGTTTTGGGTCATTATCCAGTTGGAGTACCCATGACCTGCGACGGAGACAGAGCCTTCTAACACCGGACAGTGCGTTTCACTCCAGAATCCCTTGCTAGTCTTGAGATTGCATTGTGCCCTGCACAGATGCCAGACACAGCAAAGCACCACCAACACATTTCTGAGCCTCCTCCATGTTTTACTGTAGGTATGGTGTTCTTTTCTTATTTCTTTCATCTGTGAGCATAGAGCTGATGTGACTTGCCCAAAAGCTCCAGTTTTGAATCGCCTGTCCAAAGGACATTTTCCCAGAAGGATTGTGGCTTGTCAATGTGCATTTTACTGTAGCTAATTAGAGTCTGGCTTTTTTCTGTTTTTCTTTCAAAAGTGGAATCCTTCACTCAAAAAGTATCTTCACCTTGGAGTTTAACTTGGATCTCTTTAGCAGTTATCCTTGGTTCTTTTTCTCCCATTCACGCCATCCCTCAAGGACCCCAAAAACACATTAGACCCCAGAGGGTAAAAATGACAAGTGACATCATCAAGCCCATCTCCTTCAAGCACCTGTCATGGAGAGCCTTTCCATAATCCAGTTTTTAAATATCCAGTTTCACTTGGAAAAACAACACATTATGGAGATAAATGTTCTCGTTTTGAACCTTAATTTTAGCCACAGACCTATGAGAATAAAATGAATGTAAGTGCATTGAGCAGTCAATTAAGAGAAAGAGGAGACCGATATATGGAGATGCTCAGAGCAGGGCTGGAGTTCGCTGCAGCGCTGATCTGGGCTGTATAATAAGTGGGCTTACGGATCAGTGCTCAGCCAATCCCACAACCCCTATCAAACTGACAGCGTGCAGCACATACGTTACACACCACTGCCTCACACACACACACGAGGATGTGGAGAGCAGGGTCAGCAGGTGAAGCTCTTTAATCAGTAACATGGATTTATTTTCAAATATACACTCACACATCAACTGGACTCAGAGTATGTGAAATATACATTGGGTGGTTAGTTAAAAGTGGTCAGTTTGGCGGTTGAAGGTTTCTGTTCCCCTTCAATCAGTTCAAGTGTGCGGACTGGTGCCATCACACTAGCTGCAACGTGTATCTGGAGATCAGAAATGTACTATAGTTTATATAGTTAGTTATTTTTCATAACTAAACAAGTGAGGCTTTAAAGCAAAGCAAAGAGGGTTACATGACGACATGATGCTTATATACAAGTATTCTCTCTCATTTACACACACATGTTGTGTTTTCATGTTTTCTTAAGACATAATTGTCTTTTATACTGTACAAACTGCATATTCTGTCCTAAATATGTCTGCAAGGTAGGTTCTGTTGACTAGCCAGGTGATGTCAATAGCAGTGAAACTATTGTGTGAAACCTATACATCCCAAGAAGTCATATAACTGACATCTTGGGACGTCTTTTGACCATAAGTCAACATCCGCCTTTTTAGGGTACCCTTAAACGTCGGTTAGATGACGATCCCGGGCTGTCATAAAACTGACGCTTTACCTTTAATGTCAGTTAGGTGACGGGGTAGGTTTAGGGTTTAGGTCTGGGGTAGGGTTAGGATCCGATAACGTCATCTAACCGACGTTTAATGGTACCCTAAAAAGGCGGATGTTGACGTATGGTGACGTATGAGACTGCGCAGATATAGTTGCATAATCCATTTTCTTTTACATTCTACTTAAAACAACACTAAGAAGTAAACAATGTGCAAGCAGTGTATAGTATTCAGTATCCATTTTCAACATGCCTAGACACACACACACACACAATACCCCAGCCCAAAGATAGACATGCATGAAGCACTATAAAAAAAAAAGAATGGAGTGAGAACTAAATGAAAACATGAAGGGAAAAAATGCATAAAGAAATGTGCAGGCGCTAACAGAGGAGTAGTAAAAAAAAAATACAGAGCAGCTGAACAACACTGATGATGTGAAAGGAGAACAAGGAAGACTGGAAAAGAACGGTGTGTGTGTGTGTGTGTAGGAGGTGTGAGAGAACCGGAGGAGGAGAGATTCGCACTGAATTTGTGAGAAGAGGAAAGAAAAAGACAGAAAGAAAGAGAGAGAGGAAGTTCAATCCAATCCAGAAGGTCCCTCCCACACATAACAAAACACATTCTCATCAAGACTACACAAACAAACACACACACACACACTTCTTGAGGAAATCTAGCATCACCACCAGTTCATGCTTAGCTTACTAACACTTCATACAACTCGTTTTAAATTGCTCTGACCAAAAGAAATCCTAAATAGAAATCCTAAATAATGCGCAAAATATACAAGTGATTGGAAGATAGTTTTCCTTTGCTTCTCCACTCTTGTTTACAGAGTCAGGCACCAAAACTAAATTAAGAATGATGTTTAAATTACAATTCAATCCAACTGGATTTGATTTGAGATGGCAATTAGGAAACAGAATGGCAAGAAAAATTAAAATGGAATGAAGGTTATTTACTGTAACTACTTTAAGTTATTTATTTTTAATAGTGTAATTTATTTTTCAGTATGTATTACACAAACCTAGTCTTAACATGAGAACTACAAACTACAACACCCATGCCACGGCACAGTGTGGATGAACACAATGTTTGAGGAGAGTGTGCAGCTGTCCATCACCGCGCTGGTGTGGATACTGGCATTCTGAATCACAGATTTTTTTTGGAAGTATGACCAACATAATTTTCACCTAAAAATGTTGTCTGAACTAGTAAGAAACATTACATTTTGTTCTGGTTCTGACATTGCAGTAAATTGTGCTGATTAAATCTAATAATTGCTTATAAGTTATCATATCATGCAAAACCGTGCAAATTATACTTTGTTCTCACATTTGTTCTCACATTCGCATTGTGTTACATGTAATGTCCTTCGGATATGTATCCTTATTTTCGCATGGGTCCGGTTGCAGTCTCTTTTTTTTCTGTAGCCACTCCTAAGTCCGAATGAAGTCTTTTGCATTTTACAGCGGGTGAATCTCCAGTTGTCACTGGTGATTGTGGTTTGAACCTTTCTCGATCCGCAATCAAATTGATAAGTTTTACTATATCAAATGCTGTGAGAAAATATCCATCTACATCCTCACACAAAATGTAGCCTACTAGCCGAGACTCCTTCTTTATGTGTACAGATGTACCGTAATGACTCAATATCGCCTAATAGCCGAGACTCCGTCTTTATGTGTACAGATGTGGCGTAATGACTCAATATGGCCTACTAGCCGAGACTCTTCTTTATGTGTACAGATGTGACGTAATGACTCAATATAGCCTACTAGCCGAGACTCTTCTTTATCTGTACAGATGTGACGTAATGACTCGATATGGCCTACTAGCGAGACTCTTCTTTATGTGTACAGATGTGATGCAATGACTCAATATACCCTATTAGCTGAGATCCTTTTTTATGTGTACAGATGTGATGCAATGACTCAATATGGCCTACTAGCCGAGACTCTTCTTTATCTGTACAGATGTGACGTAATGACTCGATATGGCCTACTAGCCGAGACTCCTTCTTTATGTGTACAGATGTGACGTAATGACTCAATATAGTCTACTAGCCGAGACTCTTCTTTATGTGTACAGATGTGATGCAATGACTCAATATAGTCTACTAGCCGAGACTCTTCTTTATGTGTACAGATGTGACGTAATGACTCAATATAGTCTACTAGCCGAGACTCTTCTTTATGTGTACAGATGTGATGCAATGACTCAATATAGTCTACTAGCCGAGACTCTTCTTTATGTGTACAGATGTGACGTAATGACTCAATATAGCCTACTAGCGAGACTCTTCTTTATGTGTACAGATGCGACGTAATGACTCAATATACCCTACTAGCCGAGACTCTTCTTTATGTGTACAGATGTGATGCAATGACTCAATATAGTCTACTAGCCGAGACTCTTCTTTATGTGTACAGATGTGACGTAATGACTCAATATAGTCTACTAGCCGAGACTCTTCTTTATGTGTACAGATGTGACGTAATGACTCAATATAGTCTACTTGCCGAGACTCTTCTTTATGTGTACAGATGTGACGTAATGACTCAATATAGCCTACTAGCCGAGACTCTTCTTTATGTGTACAGATGTGACGTAATGACTCAATATAGCCTACTAGCCGAGACTCTTCTTTATGTGTGCAGATGTGATGCAATGACTCAATATAGCCTACTAGCCGAGACTCTTCTTTATGTGTACAGATGTGACGTAATGACTCAATATAGTCTACTAGCCGAGACTCTTCTTTATGTGTACAGATGCGACGTAATGACTCAATATACCCTACTAGCCGAGACTCTTCTTTATGTGTACAGATGTGACGTAATGACTCAATATAGCCTACTAGCCGAGACTCTTCTTTATGTGTGCAGATGTGATGCAATGACTCAATATACCCTACTAGCCAAAACTCTTCTTTATGTGTACAGATGTGACGTAATGACTCAATATAGCCTACTAGCGAGACTCTTCTTTTATGTGTACATATGTGATGTAATGACTCAATATAGCCTACTAGCCGAGACTCTTCATGTGTACAGATGTGACGTAATGACTCAATATAGCCGACTAGCCGAGATGACTCCTTTATGTGTGCAGATGTGCCGTAATAATGCAAAGACATGTTCGAATCTCCCGTGGAAATCCACCAGCACCACTGGAATTAAAAACATTATTACACGCTAATTACAAGCTTAACACTTTGAATTGAGTTAAGGCAAGCAGATAGTTTTGAACACTGGCTGCTTGTGTAACCGTGTAATACAAAAATCTGAATTTTGGATAATTTTTAACCGAAACAAAACTACAGACAGCAGCTTTAAAATAAAATACAATTCTAACATGCACTACCTTTCAAAATCAGTAAGATTATTTTAAGCATTATTGCATTTATTCCAAAATAGTAGCAAAGGCAGTAACACTCTTTCATTTGTTAACTGATGTTTTTTTTAAGAGATTAACTTATTTTCGGATCATTACACATTAAAAGGTACAGTGTGTAGATTTTAAGCGGCCTCTAGCGGTTCGGTTGCAAGTTGCACTAAGGGCTCAGCCCACTTAATATATAATATAATAATAGTAATCAGCTGATTGTCTGACAAACGTAACCAGCACATTTCTCCCCACATAGCAAACCCAAAATACAGCGAGGGAAATGAACCACAGGAAACTATGCAACTATATATTTATTTTAACAGGGTAGTAAAAAATTAGTAAAAGTTGGCTAATATGAGTTGTTACTGTGGCTGAGCTGGTTAAAGCGTACAGCCTTGTTTAAACGTGACGCGTCCGCATGAGCCCAAAGGTGCACACAGAAAAAAACTAATGATTGTAACAGCGCACATTCATCCAGCCACCATTTACTACACACAAATTATTAAACAATAATGAATAAAAATACAGTTTTTTTTCTCCGATTTTGAAAACTCTTCGTGATCGACTTCAAATGCAACCGCGATCGACGGGTTGGTGATTCCTTTAACGTTACTGTTTTACGGTCAATGTCAAGAGTACTAATCAGTTATCTCACGAATGTAACCAGTACATTTATCCCCACATAGCAAAACCATAACACAGCGAGGGAGAAGAACTTACATGAAACAATCCAACTACATATTTTACACCACTGACAAGGGAAAAGTCACTACTCACGGTGTTTATGGCTAGCTTCTAGCTTTCTGCTGCTTCTCTTTCAAGGTAGTGATGAAACGCGCTCTGTAGCGATGTGTGTTCGCTGTCGGCTACGGTAGAAACTTGACGTCACAATATGTCGGCCTTCATAGAAGGGGGTGCCCGCGGTTATGTAGATATAAATGTCTCATTCTAAGGTAATAAAAACATAACGGTTCATTGAGAAAGGTCTTTATACACCATAGTCATGAATCTTAAATCGCATTTCTGTCAATAGATCCTCAGAAATATTACACACTGCCCCTTTAAGCTTGGTAAACACTGCAAGTGTCATGGTAGTAAAACCTCACTAAAAACCTCCCACATTCATTGTGTTTTCAGGCCATTTCAAGTTGGATTTTGAGGTGATATAATGCGGTGAGATATCTAAAGTGGGTGAGTTGTTTATTTACTTTTTATTTAGTCTTCCCAAACGGGCTCAAGTGAGGCAAGAGAGACACGACTGGTGTCGTTGCTGGATAGTGTTACTTGAGAAAAACAAGTGCTTTATACAATTTTTGTCACATTTTGTAATAGAGAGTAGGGTTAATTTTAGGGTTACATATGTAATAGAGTAGGGTTATTTATTTATTTTTTTTTTTTTAATATTATTTACACATCCATCTTTTTGAGGCGGCACTGCATCTTTTGCCTTCTTGGAGGAAACAATCCTGCAGTTTCCACAAAAATATTAAATATATAAATATATATAAATATATATATAAATATATATGAATGATTTCTGAAGAATCATGTGATATTGAAGACTGGAGTAACGATGATGAAAATTCAGCTTTGCATCACAGGAATTGATGTTAAATAAACAAACAATGGTAAACATTTCACAATGTTTTGTTGTATTTTGATCAAATGCATATACAAAAAAATCTATCTAAAACATTCATAAAAAAATCTTATCAACTTCAAATCTTTGAGCTGTAGTTTATACATAGATTTAAAGAGAGCCGATTCTTAAATTCTGTATTTTGCATAATCATGCTTGCTTGGTATAATAGTTTCGATCATTGCATTTGCATATCTTTTTGGGGGGTTCTTTAAGTATTTTTGCATGTATAAAATGAAGAGAGATCTTGGAGACAGTTCTACCACTATTTTCCTGACAGAGCTTTGAATGGTTTTGATTGACAGTATGGGTGGCATCAGCAGACAGACCAATTAAATACATTTGCATACAGCGCAGAAAAAAAAAAACTAAAAAAAAAAAAAAAAATCTAGGTGTGTGTGTGTCTGTGAAAGAGCCTATATGCATATGAATTATACTGTGGGGACAAGTGTTTGTATGTGTGCGTGCTTGCTTATGAAAATGCTGGAGTGTGTCTCGTCACAGGCAGTAATTAGTGCAGACAGTGATGA